>NC_050577.1:244111538-244339038 GCF_011100635.1 Trichosurus vulpecula | reverse complement strand
ATATTGAGAGAGGGAGAAAGGGAGAGATAGAATATGGTAAATTACCTCTAAAAGTGGCAAGAAAAAGCAGTGCATCAGAAGGGAAGAGGGGGCAGGTGGGGGGGAATGAGTGAATCTTGCTCTCATCGCATTTGACTTGAGGAGGGAATATCATACACACTCAATTGGGTATCTTACCCCACATGAAAGTAGGGTGAAGGGGATAAGAAAGGGGGGACAATAGAATGGAGAGCAGATAGGTGGAATATGTACAGGATCAAGGGAGAAAATTGAATAAAGGAAGACAGGATAGGATAGACAGAAATATAGTTAGTCTTTCACAACATGACTATTTATGGGAGTGTTTTGCATAATGATACATTTGTAGCCTATGTTGAATTTGTTGTCTTCTCTGGGAGAGTGAGTAGGGAGGGAAGAGGGGAGACAATTTGGAATTCAAAGTTTTAAAAGAAGATGTTCAAAAAGAGTTGTTTTTGCATGCAAATGGGAAATAACATATACAGGCAATGGGCCATAGAAATCTATCTTGACCTACAAGAAAGTAAGGGAAAAAGGGATCGGGGTGAGGGGGAGTGGGGTGACCAAAGGGAGGGCTGACTGGGGAACATAGTTAACAGAATATATGACATCTTGGAGTGGGGGGGAGGGTAGAAATGGGGAGAAAATTTGTAACTCAAAATCTTGTGGAAATCAATGCTGAAAACTAAAAATATTAAACAATAAAGTATGAAAGCTTCCCCCCCCAAAAAAAAAAGAGATTACTTAAACAGCTTCTGAAAACATAAAAATTACTGATGACATGACTTAAACAATTTTCTTTGCTCAATGGGGACAGTTACTTATAAGTTTATTAATTGTGGTAGTATTGCCATTTTTATTATTTTGGCTGAGCCTAATTATGAATAATTAGCATTTCTTCTATTATTTAGAACATTTCTTTTAGTACTTGTTTCAAAAGGTTGTTGTGAGGATCGAATGACATATTATATGTAAGAACACTGAAAATCTTAAAGCACTGTATGAATGCTAGATACTATTATTCATCTAAATAGTATTTTATAGCAGTACCCATATAGCTCTCTTGTATGGTCTTGACAGGCAGTTTACAAATAATTTCATACTTTCCAGTATTATTTTAAGTGAATTATAAAGAATATTCTTTCTGAATTTTGTTATAGATATAAAGAAATACCCTTGATTATGTAAATTTTTGTGTCATGCAGATTTCCCTAATTTGTTGATTTTTTTTCAATTAATTTTAATTTGCCCTCTAAATTTCTCAAAAAAAACCCCATTATATTATCTTTAAAAACATTTCTTTCTAGCAATGCCATCATTTTTTCTTGTATTAACATGATAGCTAGCATTTTTAGCAATATATCAAATAATAAATGTGATAAATGACAACTTTGTTTTACATCTGTCTAACTATAAAAGTCTCCAGTGTATCCCCATTACAGATTTTGTTGACATTTACTTTTAGATAGATACAACTTTTCCTTTAAGGAAACATTTATTCCCATGATTCCTAATATATTTAAAAAAAACCATTGCACTGGATCTTGTATTTTGCAAAAGCTTTTGTATATACCTGGTGAGATCATATAATCATGTGATTATGATTTTTTTATATCGATAAAGTCAACTTTCTTTATATTTTTTCCCCTAAATTGAACCAATCCTTCCTACCTGTTATAAATCCATCCTGGTTATAGTATTATGATCTTTGTAATATATTACTATTATCTTTACAATTTATTATTTTTCCATTAATATTAAGAATTGTGATCTACAATTCCCTTTCTTTTATTTTTATTTATTTATTTGTTTGTTTATAATTTTTATTGCTTAGGTGTCACAACCATATTTGTAAAACATAAGCAATGCCAAACTAGGAATCTTCCTTTGTGTTTTATACAAAATAGAATAAGTGAACATCCATGATCAGAGGTGTAACATAAGCAGATCTCTACTTTAGGAAAATTAATTTGGCATCTGTTTGAAGAATTATTTGTCAAGAGGAGAGATTAGAGGCAGATGGACAATTTAGATGTCTATTAATTTTCTCTAGGTGACAGGTAATGAGTTCTTGAACTTCAGTAGTAGCAGTGTGAGTGGAGAAAAAGGGTTTGAATATGATGATAAAGTAATTGTCAAGTCCAAATTTTTCCACTTTTTAAATCTCACTTTCTGTTTAGTAAATAAACAAGCTAAAAATAAAAATAAATTTGAATATTCACCTCTCATACATTGTTTCGTAATTTATTTTTTATTTTTAGTTTATAACAGTTCCACAAGTTTTGGGATTCAAAATTTTCTCTCCCTCCCCCTCCTGCTCCTATGTCCCCAAGACAGCATGTAATTCAATGTAGGTTCTATATGTACCCTCACATTGAACTTATTTACAAAATAGTCCAGTTGTAATAAAGAATAAAAATCAATGGAATGAATCATGAGAAAGGAGAAATGAAACACCCTTCCAAAAGGAAAAAAAAAGGAAAGCAAAAAGATTGCCTCAGTCTGCATTCAGACTCCATAATTCTTTCTCTGGATGTGCATGGCTTTTTTCCATCATGAGTCTTTTGGAGCAGACTTCGAACCTTACATCGATGAGAGGAGTCAAGTCTATCAAACCTCATCCTTACAGATACCATGTGTCTGTAATCATGTATAATGATCTCCTGGTTCTGCTCCCCTCACTCAGCATCAGGTCATATAAGTGATTCCAGGTTATAATGAAGTCTGTCTACTTCTCATATAGTGTTCTATTACATTCATATACCATAACTTATTCAGCCATTCCCCAATTGATGGACATCCCCTCCATTTCCAATTCTTTGCCACCACAAAAAGAGCTTCTATAAATATTTTTGTACATATGGGTTTCTTTCCCACTTGTGTAATCTCTTTAGGATATAGCCCTAGAAGTGGTATTGCTGGGTCAAAGGGTATGTACATTTTTATAGCCCTTTGGGCATAGTTCCAAATTGCTCTTGAGAATGGCTGCATCGGTTCACAACTCCACCAAGAATGTAATAATATTCCAATTTTCCCACATACTCTCCAGCATTTATCATTTTCCTGTTTTGTCATGCTAGCCAATCTGACAGGAGAGATGTGGTACCTAAGAGTTGTTTCAATTTGCATTTCTCTAATCAATAGTGATTTAGAGCATTTCTTTTCATATGCCTATAGATATCTTCAATTTCTTCCTCTGAAAACTGACTGTACATATCCTTTGACCATTTCTCCATTGGGGAATGATGTGTATTCCTACAAATTTGGCTCAGTTCCTTGTATACTTTAGAGATGAGGCTTTTATCAGAGACCTTCTTTGCTGGTGTGGCCACAGCCTTTTTGCCCTTCTTCTGAGGAACTACAACCTCTTCTCCACTGCTTTCTTCATCTTCTGACATGTCTTCATCTTCACTGTCTTCTACCTCCTTTGGGGGAAGGGCCATTTTCTTTGGCTCACCCTGACCTTTAGCAGCCTTCCCTAGATTCACCATGGTGGAGGCACGTGACTAAGGCATGGAGAATGAAGATCAGTCAGTCGAGGCCCAGGCAATGTAGAGAGAGTACCAGCAGGAGTCGGTCTGTGAGCAGCCCTTTGGTGGCCAAGACTGAGACCAAAGACTGAGCCTGCCTCTGATTTTCTCCCAATTTTCTGCTTCCCTCCTAATCTTTGTGGCATTGTCTTTTTTCTTATACAAAAACTTTTCAATTTACCATAATCAAAATTATCCATTTTGCACTTTGTAATGCTCTGTATCTCTTGTTGTGTCATGAATTCTTTGCTTTTCCATAAATCTGACAGGTAAATTATTCCTTGCTCTCCCAAATTGTTTATAGTATCAACCTTTATTCTTAAATCATGAACCCATTTTGCCTTTATTTTGGTATATGGTGTAAGGTATTGGTCTATGCCCAGTTTGTGCTATACCATTTCCCAATTTTTTCCAGCAGTTTTTGTGAAATAGTAAATTCTCAGCCCAGAAGATGGATTCTTTGGGCTATAAAAGAGTGGATCGCTATAGTTGTTGACTGCTGCGCCTTGTATACCAACTGCTTCCACTAAACCACCAATCTGTTTCTTAGCCAGTACCAAGTAGTTTTTTTTTAATTTTATAAATTTCTTTATTTATTTTTAGTTTACCACACATGGTTCTACATAGTTTTGAGTTCCAGTTTTTCTCCCCTCCCTCCCCTCTCCCTCCCCAAGATGGCATGGAGTCTCATATAACTGTCATGTATAACTTCGCATTGAATTAATTTATGCACTAGTCAAGTTGTGGAGAAGAGTTTTGACAAATGGAATGAATCACGAGAAAGAAGGAAACAGAACCAAAAAAAAAAAAAAAAACAAAAAACAAAAACAAAAGAGAAGCAGAAAAGGCAAGCATGTAGTGTGCCTCAGTCTGTATTCAAACTTCGCAGTTCTTTGTCTCGATGAAGATAGCATTCTCCATCGTGAGTCCCCTGGAGTTGTCCTTGTCCCTTAGGTTGCTGAGAAAAGCGCAGTATGTCAGGGTTGGTCCTCACGGAATCCATATATCTGTGGCTGTGCACAACGTTCTCCTGGCTCTGCTCCGCTCACTCAGCATTATGTCGTGTAGGTTTTTCCAGGTTGTTATGAAGTCTGCATCATCCCCATTTCTTATGGCACAATAGTATTCCATCACCTTCATATACCACAGCTTGTTCAGCCATTCCCCAATTGATGGGCATCCCTTTGATTTCCAATTCTTGGCTACCACAAAGAGAGCTGCTATAAATATTTTTGAACATATGGGTTCTTTTCCCGCTTGTGTGATTTCTTTGGGATACAACCCTAGAAGTGGTATTGCTGGGTCAAAGGGTATGAACATTTCTATAGCCCTTTGGGCATAGTTGCAAACTGCTCTCCAAAATGGCTGGATCAGCTCACAACTCCACCAGCAATGCAACAATGTTCCAATTTCCCCACATCCTTTCCAGCATTTATCATTTTCCTGTTTTGTTATTTTAGCCAATCTGACAGGAGAGATGTGGTATCTAAGAGTTGTTTTGATTTGCATTTCTCTAATCAGTAGTGATCCAGAGCATTTTTCCATATGCCTGTAGATAGCTTTACTTTCTTCCTCTGAAAACTGCCTGTTCATATCCTTTGACAATTTCTCAATTGGGGAATGGCTTGTATTCCTATATATTTGGCTCAGCTCCCTGTATATTTTAGCCTTTATCAGAGATACTAGTTGAAAAGATTTTCTCCCAATTTTCTGCTTCCCTCCTAATTCTTGTTGCATTGGCTTTTTTTGTACAAAAACATTTCAATTTGACATAATCAAAATTATCCATTTTGCATTTTGTAATGCTCTCTATCTCTTGTTGGGTCATGAATTCTTTACTTTTCCACAAATCTGATAAGTAAACTATTCCTTGCTTTCCCAAATTACTTAGAGTATCAACTTTTACTCCTAAATCATGAACCCATTTTGATTTTATTGGTGTAAGATATTGGTTTATGCCCAGTTTTTGCCATACCATTTTCCAATTTTCCCAACAGTTTTTGTGAAATAGTGAATTATTAGCCCAGAAGTTGGCCTCTTTGGGTTTATCAAAGAGTAGATTGCTAAACTTGTTGATTTCTCCTACAGTCTCCTGGATTTCTCCTATCCTATTCCACTCATCCACACCCCTGTTTCTTAACCAGTACCGGGCAGTTTTGATGACTGCTGCTGTGTAGTACAGTTTAATATCTGGTGTGGCTAAGCCACCATCTCTAGCATGTCTTTTCATTAATATCCTAGATACTCTAGACCTCTTGTTTTTCCAAATGAATTTTGTTATTATTTTGTCCAGCTCAGTAAAAAAAATTTTGTTAGTTCGATTGGTATGGCACTGGATAGATTAATTTAGGTAAAATTGTCATTTTTATTATATGAGCTCAGCCTAACCATGAGCAACTGATATTTCTCCATTTATTTAGATCTGATTTTATTCACGTGAAAAATGTTTCATAGTTATGTTCATATAGGCCCTGGGTTTGTCTTTGCAAATAGACTCCCAAATATTTTATAGTGCCTTCAGTAACTTTGAATGGAATTTCTCTTTCTATCTCTTGCTATTGGGCTTTGTTAGTAATGTATAGGAATGCTGAGGATTTATGTGGGTTTATTTTATATCCTGCAACTTTGCTGAAGTTGTTTATTATTTCAAGTAGTTTTTTACTTGATTCTCTAGGATTCTCTAGATAAATCATCATATCATCTGCAAAAAGTGATAATTTAGTTTCTTCTTTTCCTATTCTAATTCCTTCAAACTCTTTTTCTTCTCTTATTGCTACAGCTAATGTTTCTAGTACCAAATTGAATAATAGGGGTGATAATGGACATCCTTGTTTCACCCCTGATCTTATTGGGAATGCATCTAGTTTATCCCCATTACAAATAATGCTTGTCGATGGTTTTAGGTAGATGCTATTTATAATTTTGAGGAAGGTTCCACTTATTCCTATGCTTTCTAGTGTTTTTAATAGGAATGGGTTTTGTACTTTGTCAAAGGCTTTTTCTGCATCTATTCAGATGATCATATGGTTTCTGCTAGTTTTGTTGTTGATATGGTCAATTATGCTAATAGTTTTCCTAATATTGAACCAGCCTTGCATTCCTGGAATAAATCCTACCTGGTCATAGTGTATTATTCTCGTAATGAGTTGCTGCAATCTTTTTGCTAATATTTTATTTAAAATTTTTGCATCAATATTTATTAGAGAAATTGGTCTATAATTTTCTTTCTCTGTTTTAACTCTACCTGGTTTGGGTATTAGTTCCATATTTGTGTCATAAAAAGAATTTGGTAGGACTCCTTCTTCACCTCTTTTCCCAAATAGTCTACAAAGTATTGGAATTAGTTTTTCTTTAAATGTTTGATAGAATTCACCTGTAAAACCATCTGGCCCTGGAGATTTTTTCCTAGGGAGTTCGTTGATGGCCTGCTCAATTTCTTTTTCTGATATGGGGTCATTAAGAAATTTCACTTCCTTCTCTGTTAGTCTGGGCAGTTTATGTTTTTGTAGATATTCATCCATATCTCTAGGGTTGTCAAATTTATGGGCATACAGTTGGGCAAAATAATTCCTAATCATTGTTTTGATTTCCTCTTCATTAGAGGTGACCTCACCCTTTTCATTTTTTATACTGGTAATTTGATTTTCTTCTTTCTTTTTTTTAATGAAATTGGCCAATGGTTTATCAATTTTATTGGTTTTTTCATAAAACCAGCTCTTTGTTTTATTTATTAATTCAATAGTTTTCTTGGTTTCAATTTTATTCATCTCTCCTTTGATTTTCAGTATTTCTAATTTGATATTTAATTGGGGGTTTTCAATTTGCTCTTTTTCTAGCTTTTTCAGCTGTATGCCCAGATCATTGATCTCCTCTTTCCCTATTTTATTAATGTAGGCATTTAGAGATATAAAACTTCCTCTAAGAACTGCTTTTGCTGCATCCCATAAGTTTTGGTATGTTGTTTCATTATTGTCATTCTCTTGAATGAAATTATTAATTGTTTCTCTGATTTCTTCTTTGGCCCACTCACTCTTTAGGATTAAATTATTTAGTTTCCAATTAGTTTTTAGCTTATTTTTCCATGGTTCTTTATTAAAAATGATTCTTATTGCATCATGATCTGAAAAGGATGCATTGACTACTTCTGCTTTTCTGCACTGGATTGTGAGGTTTTTATGCCCTAGTACATGGTCAATTTTTGAGTACGTGCCATGTACTTTTGAGAAGAAAGTATATTCCCTTTTATCCCCATTCAGTTTTCTCCAGAGTTCTATCATATGTGCCTTTTCTAAAATTCTGTTTACCTCCTTAACTTTTTTCTTATTTATTTTGAGGTTAGATTTATCAAGCTCAGAAAGTGGGAGGATGAGGTCTCCCAATATTATAGTTTTGCTGTCTAATTCTTCCTCTAACTCCCTTAACCTCTTCTCTAAGAATTTGTATGCCTTACCACTTGGTGCATATATGTTAAGCAATGATATTGCTTCATTGTTTATGGTGCCTTTTAGCAGGATATAATGTCCTTCCTTATCTCTTTTAATTGAATCTATCTTTACTTTTGCTTTGTCTGAGATTAGGATTGCTACACCTGCTTTTTTACTTTAGCTGAGGCACAATATATTTTACTCCAGCCTTTTACCTTTACCCTATGTGTATCCCCCTGTTTCAAATGCGTTTCTTGTAAACAGCATATTGTAGGATTATGGTTTTTAATCCATTCTGCTATCTGCTTCTGTTTTGTGAGAATGTTCATCCTCTGCACGTTCAGGGTTATGATTTCTATCTGTGTCTTTTTCTCTATCCTAATTCCCCCTGTTTATGCTTTTATTTCTCCCTTTCCCCTTCTCCTCCTCAACAAAGTTTTGCTTTTGACCGCCGCTTTCCTCAGTTACCCCTCCCTCTTTATTCCCCTCCCTTATCTTACCATTACCCACTTGCTACTTCTCCTCCCCCTTCTGACCACCCCCCTCCCTTTTTCCCCCCTTACCCTCCCACTTCCCGTAGGACAAGTTAGATTTCTAAACTTATCAGAGTATGTTATTCCCTTCTTGAACTAGATCAGATGACAGTAAAGCTCAAATACTGCTCTTCTTCCTCACTTCTTTCCCTCTACTATAATATGTTTTTGTGCTACTTCATTTGGTGCAATTTACCCTTTTCTACTACCTCCTTAACACTTCCCTCATAGCCCTCCCTTTATATCTCTCATTTATATTTTATATCTTTACATCAGTTAATTTATACAGGCATTCACAAGCTATGTATATCCCTTTCATTTGTCATAATAGTTGTACCATTCAGAGGAATGTCTTATATATGTTTATGTATATATATATATATATATATATATATATATATATATACATAAAAAACATACATAATATGATATAATCCCACATAAAGATGTAAACAACCTGCCCTTATTGGTTAATAAGGTTTGTGGGGTTTTTCCCACTGGTTACCTTTTTATGTCTCTCTTGAGTTTTGTATTTGGAGATCAAATTTTCCATTGAGTTCTGGCCTTTTCATCAGGAAGGTCTGGAATTCCCTGATTTCATTGAATGTCCATCACCTTGCCTGGAAAATTATGCTTAGTTTTGCTGGGTAGTTGATCGTTGGTTGTAGTCCCAGCTCCTTTGCCCTTCAGAATATCATATTCCAATTTCTCCTGTCTTTTAATGTGGAAGCTGAGAGATCCTGCGAGATCCTGACTGTAGTTCCATGATATTTGAATTGCTTCTTTTTGGCTTCTTGCAGTATTTTCTCCTTGAGTTTATAGCTCTGAAATTTGGCTATAATATTTCTTGGTGTTTTCAGTTGAGATCTCTTTCAGGGGGTGATCGGTGAATTCTTTCAATGACTATTTTGCCCTCTGGTTCTAGGACCTCTGGGCAGTTGTCTTTGATAATTTCTTCGAAGATACTGTCAAGGCTCTTTTTTTCATCGTGGATTTCCGGTAGACCAATAACTCTCAAATTGTCTCTCCTGGATCTATTTTCCAGGTCAGTTGTTTTGCCAATCAGATATTTCACATTTTTTTCTATTTTTTCATTCTTTACATTTTGTTTTATTACTTCTTGATGCCTCATAGATTCATTAGCTTCCACTTGCTCAAGTCTAATTTTTAATGAGTTAGTGTTTAAATTTTGCTTTTGAGCCTCCATTTTCAATTGGTTGATTTCGCCTCTCAGGGTGTCCTTTTCTCTCTCTAGATTCTGAATCTCCATAGCCATTTTGCCAATCTTATTCTTTAGGGACTTGATTTCATCAGTGAATTTTTTCTCCCTTTTTCCCATTTTTTCCATATTTTCTTTTAGCTCCCTAATTTGGTTTTTAAAATCCTCCTTTAGCTCTTCCAGCAGTGCTTTTTGGGCTGGAGACCAGTTCATATTAGCTTTTGAGGTATCTGATGTATCTACTGTGTCATTGCTATCCTCTTCTATGTTGATATTTTGATCCTGCCTGTCTCCATAAAAAGAATCTATTGTCCTCGGTTTTTTTGTGTTCTTCTTCATGTTGGTTTGCCTTTGGCTGGCTTTACAACGAATTTCTATCTGTGGGTCTCAGGGCTTTCTGTCCCAAGTACCAAGTAGTTTTGATGACTGCTGCTTTATAATACAGTATAATATCTGGTATGTCTAAGATCATACCTATTTTTATGAAATAGGTGTGAATACATGTATGTGTATATGTATGTATATTTATTTATGTGTATATGTATGCATGTATGAACACAGACAAATCATCCATATCTATTATACACACATAAATATTTATGTGTGTGCATGTATACATGTTTATAATATTATATATATATATATATATATAAGTAATTTGTTATCCACCTATATCAAAACACATATTATATGTATAATATGTATGATTACGGTACAAATAACTATGTGTACTAAAAGTTTACACAAAAATAGAAGTTAATGCTGTAGAGATTTAGGTTTGGAAAGGAACATTGTAAACTTCAACATTTTATGGATTACTCAGACAGTCAATGTCCTTGTCCCTATTCTTGGATGGGAGGAATTTAAATAACACCTTTGATTCAATTCCCTCTGTATGTATAGTATCTCTCTACGTGGACATTAAACTCAGTAATGGAATGAGCACTTAATCTTCTTCATCCACTGTGACTTATCTCCATTGTGAATTTACAAAACTGGGTCCGAGTTTCAGCCCCTAGGAAGCACTGGAATGACCCATTATGAACAAAGAGAGTTGGAGTTTTTATTCTCATATCTGGCTTTGTCTGGTCATTCCTGCATGGAATTCAGAGCAGCCATCTGTATTGTTTCTGAATTCCAATAGATCAGTGATACTCAGATCATGAAAATGACTTCATGATTCAACAGGATATCACCATTGCCTATTTACTACTGAATGTATGAAGTAAACAATAAAATCTACACACAATTCATAACAAATGCATAGGCTTAATAACCCATTCCTAGACATGGAAAAAGGAACACCAGATGGGGAAGTACCAATAAAGCATTTCATGGCCTCTCTTCAGTATATCCCAATATCACAAAGAATGACGGGGACTTGTCTATTGGTCAAGGTGTACCCATATTTCATTGTCATAGTAGAGTTGCAGAAAATTAGAACTTTGATATCATCTTATCCTAGCTCTTCATTTTCTTTTTGGTATGAGGCCCAGAGAGACCAAGTGACTGAGCATTTTACTGCTATACATATGAAGTAAATGAGGTTTAAAATACTAAATGAAAGTATTTTGTCTTTATCCACATACATGTTATATTACAGTAGAAAGTAAGCTTCTTGAAGGTAGAAACTATTTGATTTTTTGTCTTTGAGTATTTTAAATACTGATCACTCCCCTTTCCACTTTGAGATTTTTTCTCTATCAAGATCATTCTTAGCACCTAGCCCATCATGCCACACATAATAAATTTCTGTTGAATAGATTTGAATAAGGGATGTGTACAATTTATAGAAGTTTTATTAGTTAAAATATTTTCACAAACAAATTGAAAAGTCCCAACCCTGATTATTTCCCTTTCCCTTCATTCTTTAGTCTTCTGTCAAGTAGGTTTTGTCTTCAGTGTAAGGATCCTCCTGTCACTTCTGAATGTGAAATGTTCTTTATTTCTTCCAAATAGACTTCATTTAATAAGACTTAGTTCTTCTTTTCATCCCAGACTCTCTAGATATGGACATAGGGAAGTAACCTCCTTGCCTTCCTGATTACAGAATGAGAAAGATCTTTGCTTATCTGGTCTCCCAGTATTTATTTCAATGTTCTTCAATCCTTATATCCTTACTTGTTCTTTACTATCAAGTTACTATGACAATCAAGATGTCCATTATACCCTAGGGCCAACGAACACTGGAAAACTATCACTGGATAATTTAATGGTTTTAACCACTCTCCTTTCAGATTATTACATTTGGTTCATGATTACCTCTACCAATAAGAATAGGGTATGTAATCACTGCATATGAAAAAACATGGATATGAGAAGCTACCTGAATGAAAACATTTAAAAATTGTCATATTCTAGCAATGAGTAGTTAACATAGGAGATACCAATCATCTCTTACCTTGAGAAGTTGTGTTTAGAAAAATGCAGAAAAGGTGGAATAAATTTGTTTAAATATCCTTACTAATTTTAAATATCATTTCATTATTTTACATCCTTAGAATATATATGGTAGGTAAGAGGTAGAATGCCTAGACTTGGATTTAAATTCAGGAAGAACTGAGTTTGAATCCTGCCTTAGATGGTTATGACCCAAATAATTTGGTCAAATTCCTTTACCTCTCTGACTTTCTATTTCCCCATCAGTAAAATGTGAGTAATCCCTACCTGATATGGTTGTTGTGAAATAAAATAACATTTATGAATTCATCTTCAAATCACAAAGCTCTGTATAAATGCTACTTATATATAAAAGCAATTGACATATTTACACTATATTTTAATTGAAAAATCTATAATTCTTTAAAAAACATAATTTTTCTGATCCCAGAAATAAACAACTGCAACAATACTCCTAATAAGTGACAGGTTAAACAGTGATTTTGTTAAATGCCAGGCCTCATGTATGAATCTCAAGCCTATTTGGACAGCTATCCACTACAATGGTTGGGCAATTCCAAATCCTGTTGCTATTACCCTGAACAATTCCAGGTTCATTGTCCACATTGGTAGTCAGTCTCCATGAGTGTGCAGCTGAAGGGGTGGAGCATTTCTAGGATACTATCCAGCCACTTGGTAGGGAGGAACATGGCTTTAGATTGTCGTTCTGGATATGGTTTATGCACAACCTGTAAGTGGTTTCAGAAATTGTTTGACTCAAATATTCATAAGTAAAAAGTGCTTTATGAAAATGAACTGCTTCTCTTGCCGTAGAATCACTATTAATTTCACTCCTGTTTACTAAGGCTCATTTTATTCAAGCCAATCATGTCCTCATGCTCCTCACATTGACAAAACAGGAATCTCAAAAATCTGTCACTATTCTCAAATTATCTCTTTAAAATTTCCCAAAGAGAACTATGATTTACAAGAATCTGCCCCCTCTTTTTTAGTTTCTCACAATCTCACTCTATTTTTTTCTTGAGATATAATCTAGGGTTTTTGTTTGTTTTTAGTTCTGGCTGTAGTTCTCAAAAAATATCTCATGATATCTGTACATTGAAGATATCTATTCCTCTCTTTCACATGGAAAATCTTTGTTTCAGAATGTTTTCACCAATGTATTAAAATTTGATATCCTATTATTATATGATTGTCAATAAGTAGTATTGTATTTTATTGCATTCTTATTGTGATAGGGGCTATAATAAACAGAATTTTCTGCTATATAAGGCTGAGATGTTTTTCTAAAAGACAAGAAAGCCATCCCTGAGTCTTTATTGGCCCAGGTATTTAAGACTCAAGTCTGATAAAGCTTCCTGGCCACCTAAGGGTGTAAAAGAGGACAACTCACAGGGAAATTAGGGCCCTTTACACTTGCTATTTGGCTGGTCCATAGCTTCCCTACTGACCAAAGGCTTTCTGGTGTGGAAATGAGAAAGTCCTCATCTATCTGAACCACTGCTGTAGCCGTATTTCATATTCTTTCCACGTTAAGGTTAAGTAAAACTCATTTCTTTAACTCATATAACCTTTGAATGTCTCATTTTGTTGACATCACAAATGTAGACTACCAGACTGGCCTTAGTTGGTCCCAGAATCCATTTTTTGTAAAAGTATCACTGTATTGGGACACATCTCTTTGTAAAATCTAATGATTCTTACTATAGTGACCTGTCCCAAAATAGTTTGCTTAAATAGTTCTCGTGTGTTGAAAGTTGCTACAGCTATAACCATAATGTCAAAAAAGTTTTATTTTAGCATTATATATGCACACATATTAACCTTTACTTTTTGTCTGGACTTGCAATTTCACCACTGTTGGGAGCTCCCTGATGAGAAAAACTCCCTCTTCCAATGTGGGTACGCAACTCTACTGTTAATTTGCAGTCTTAGAAATGTGTTAAATGACTCACAAAAGTTCATAAAGGCAACATGTGTCAAATGCAATGCTTTCAGAGTTGGTTCTTCATGCCAGCTGCCTTTCTATACAAGTATATATATATATATATATATATATATATATATATATATATATATATATATGTATGTATGTACATTTTGTATGCCTATTCATGTATGTATGTATGTGTGCACGAATTTGCAGGAATGATATTTCTCACTGACAATGATAGAATATCTAGTCAATTTAACAAAACTTTCAGCACATCATTCAAAAGTTTTATCTAAATAAAGCTGAAGAAGTAAAGTAATATTTCAGTTAAGACCAAAAGATTAAGTACAGAGTAACCTACTTGCAGAATACCCTTCCTGATGTGCTTCATTGAAATGATTAATTTCTCAATTATATATTTTTAGAAATAGAACATTTTATAATTTAGTGAATATCTGTTTAGACAGCTAGGTTGGGCAATGGATAGAGCACTGGACCTGGAGTCTTCTTGACTTCAACTCATCATCTTGAGTTCAAATCTGGCCTTGGATATTTAGTACCTGTGTGACCCCAGGCAAGTAACTTCACCCTGTTTGGCTTAGTTCCTCATGTGTAAAACTAGATGGAGAAAGAAATGACAAACCAAGAAAACTCCAAATGGTGTCACAAAGAGTTGGACACTGCTGAAACAACTCAACAACAACAAAATGTAAGTTTAATATTGATATTGATTCACTGTTTATTGTTCATTTAAACATACTATAGTTTCCCTGTATATCTACATTTGAATTTTGAAATTTAATTTTTGATTCGTCTCATAAAGTGGTTGTAACACCTGAACTTTTGGATTCACTCAGTATCCCTCTCCAAATATCACTTCATGTCTGGATATATTTTCTAACATTGACTATGCCTTCTCTCACAATCCCTTAAAACAGTCGTTTTATAGGGAGTTTCACAATTCTCTTCACTCCACAGAGACACTAGCAATTTTTTTCTTTTACCACTATCATTCAGCTGCTTCTTATCTTTGAAGTTCACTTACTCAAAGTTATCCATTCAATTCAACTCATGGTCATTCTCCCTCATCTCCCCAAAAGTTCAGGAAAGCATAAAAATTCTGTCATTCTTTTGTCTGATCCTATCATACTATCATTCTATTTCATTCTATGCCTTACATCTTCTAAATCCATGCTTCATCCTTATGGAGGCTTCAAATCTTTCCAGACCACAGCTCTTCCATTAGACCATTACCCCAACTTTGGTTTTACTCTCTTTTCTTCACAATCCCAACACTATAGCATGCTCATTCAATGTTACACTTTTCTCTGTTACAAAATTCCTCATTGCTTTCTCTTATTGCCACTCATACATCTGACTCTTCCACTACTACTCATGGATATAGAGGAAACCAACCAAGTGTGCTGATGAGATATATTAGAATTTCATACCCTCCAATTTCAACTGGACTCTGACTACAGTAATGCAATCTTTTTGTTCCTCCAAAGTTGATTTGATATATTTCTCCCCACAAAAGCTATTCTAAACCTTTACTTTTCTCCACAAGCTTCCCACACATCCTAAATTGAGAACCTTATTTCTTACCTCAGTGAGAAAATTGAGCCCTTCCACTTGATCTCCCTCTTCTTTTCTTTTCATCTCAAAATCCTTTGATATCATTCTTTAGTTTTTCTTCCCTTTTACCCTCAAAGACAATAAAATAATTTCCCCTTTTTCTTGTCAAGACCAATCTCTCTATAAGCATACTTGAGCTGAAATTCTCCTGTCTTCTCCAGCAGACTCCAAACTCAATTATACTCTCTGTTCCTAAAATAGTCATTTTCTCCCCAATCTACTGATTTCCTTGTCTACTTCCTGCTTTCAAACTGCCAAAAATGCCATGTCTTTAAAAAACCTTATAAGACCATAACATTCCCTCAAATGATGATTGTTTCTCTTTCCTTTTTCTGATATGCTATTTTTCCTATCTCTCTTGTTTTACTAGATTTTTCAAAATCTATATTTAAAGCTATTATTGTTAGACTTCTGGTTTTTTATTTAATTTGGAATCCATTTATATAAAGTTAGTTTACTGAGATAAGTTTTGCTTAAACAACTTTGATGATAGTGTATTACTGCAAGCTCTATCTCTTCAACTCTACCCATTACCAAATTTATTTCATTTAAATTCTTATTTTTTCTTTTATTAAATTAGCTATCTTTGTTTTTTTTTTTCTTTTAACCTTTTCCCCTCCCTTAGTTAAATTACTTCAAAATATTTCCTCTTTTGACCACTAATGTTGTCAATTGTCTTTTGCAGTGCCTTTTTGTGGGATTTTTTCCTTTATCCTCATTATTTCTCTTCCTTTCCAGTCAATTTTTATTTTTCTCTCCAAATTCATAAGCAATAACCTGATTTATTCCCCATTGTTACTCTCACTTTTGAGGTATTCAGTTGGAGTTTCTTCTATTTTTTTGGTTTTGCTGTCATTTCCTTTGTTGATCTTGCCCTGCCCTCCATTTTTTCCTACTAAAACTAACTTTGGAAATACCATTGAATGAGGAAAATAATATTGAAATTAAATACTACCTTCTTGCTGTCACCCTCTGACTTTACTATACTCATTTTCTTGGCAATATGTTAACTTTAAAGATTGATACATAAAATTGCAGCATGATGAAAGAAATGGAAATAACCAAGGCCAGGATGCCATATGCTGATTTAGTGAAAGGATGGGAAAGGATACTTAGTTGGAGATATGAGAGAATTAGAAAGAACAGGCCAATAATTTGGACTTCAGTTATATTTTTTCTGTAAAAATTTCTTTTTTGGTCAATTCTTTCAATTCTTTTCCTCTGGTCATTGTTATCTTTGCTGCATTTTGTGCTTCTTTCCTTCTTTATTTGAGGCAGTAAGGCAAAATCTATGCTGTAAGTTACTCTATTCTTATATCTCCTCAAATTCTTATAGAGAGCTTTTCACAAGAATGTTTTAGTAAAGAGTAATCAATGAACATAGCATTATTTAGTAATGCCTGTGTTTAGTGTATTGGCAAGGACGAAAGTGTTACTATATGTTGTCAGGACATGGGGAGAATAATTTAAATATGAGGCAGATTTTTCATTGTGCTTCATCATTGAGAAGGAAGTAGATGAGTGAGAAGAGACAGGATAGGATCAGCTAGGATAAACATGTATCTGGAAGAAGAGAATACAAGTACAAATATATATATATATATATATACATATATATATATATATACACAGACATATATACATACATAAACATACATATATGCGTACATGTATATAAAACCTGTATGCATGTATGTATGTCTTTTACAAATTTTGAAAGCAGAAAAAAATTAAAACCTTAGGCAATTATAAGTACTTAAAGTTGGATTAAAAAATCTGAAAAAATAATGGGGAAACTTTAAAGTACTCACTAAAGTAATTAGTAATAAAAAAAGAGAAGATATAATTTCCCTAGATCTGTTAAATAGAAAAGTAAATAATGTGGAAATCAATGAAAAAGACAGATTTTGATCTTAGATCTTTCCATTATATATCAAAAAACTTCTACTTTGTACTCTAGGCTTCATCAGGATTCTAATTGCTTGAGGGTAATTGTTGTTTGGGTGCCAAGTAAGGAGAGTGGTTTTTGGAGTCTGATTTTGTTCAAGAGTGTGAGAATATCAACTAATTTTGTATTTTTGTTTTGCTTAAGCCTATGTTTATGTATTCAACCAGCTTTACACCTCAAATTGTCATTATCTATTAAAAAGTTTGACTAACATATTTTTGCTGACTAAGCTTTTAAAAACATAATCTGATAATTTTGGTATCATGAAGATGTACACACAGACAGAGGTTTCAATTATAGTAAGCCAGAATATTTAAGTTAAGTTTTGAAAAAAGAATGCTGCTGCAAAAGTTAGCATAATGGATATAGTATGGGAACTGAAGTAAGGAAGACCTGAGTTCATATCCAGCCTCAGATGCTTACTAGCTTAGCTGTGTGACCCTGGACAAGTCATTGTTTGCTTCAGTTTCATCATCTAAAACATGAGGATAATAATAACATCTGTCTCTAAAGGATGTTATAAGGATCAAATGAGATAACATTTGTAAAGTGCTTAGCACAGTGCCTGGCACATAGTAGGTTCTATATAAACATTAGTTAGTATTGTTATCAATATTAGTAAATGTATATTATTTATAAAGAAAAAAAAAAAACAAAAGCAAACAATTTCCTGCGTGTTACTACAGATGGTTTGGCTATCTCTAAGTGAGAAAAAATATCAGGTCTCTATAATTATCTTTTCTTTCTGATATGATTATAGAAATTAGAGCTATGATTTCAATAGTAAAGGAAGGTATCTTTAACAAAGTAGGTCATCATCTTCCATTGAAAATTATATTCTTAAAAAGGTGCTCTAAGGGTAACCACACTGCCATAGCCAGGATGGCTGCTAGTGCAGGTTATTTAATCTGCTTTTTTAAGGAAAGCAACTTTAAGGGGTTCAAAATCTCACTTCAATTAAAAACACATATGTCATTTACTTAGTTCAGGGGGGAAACTCAGCAACCTGAACTTCAGAGAGAACACAAACAGAAATTCCAAGCAGAAATTATATAAACATAGTGAAATAACACAAATCAGCAGACAGGCTTCTAGCTATCTATCCAAGATATAACATACATACTTATCAGAGAGAGAAGCACCAACATCTGGGTTTTTCAAAGCCAGGGGGCTCCAATGGCTACACACACATAAGCCTAAGCCTTCCAATTACTTAAACAGGTGATTAAAGACTCTTGATTGAAACACAGGGAAGACTCAAAGGCACTTTATTGCCTTAGTGCTGAAAAGCACTCCAAAGCAAAAGACTACAAAATTCCCACTATTACAGGTGCCTCGAATATTAAGACATTAGATGATTTGCCTAGGTTCACAGAGTCAGTATTTGTCAGGGCAACTACTTATACAAGTCTTCCTGACTTCGAAGTCACCACTCTATCCACTGGACTATGCTACTTCTTCTTTTATTTAATATGTTAGTTTTCAACATTGATTTACACAAGATTTTGAGTTACAAATTTTCTCCCCATTTCTACCCTACTGCCTGTTCCAAAATGGCATATATTCTGATTGCCTCGTTTGTCAGTCAGCCCTCCCCTCTTTCACTCCACTCCTCCCCCATCCCATTTCTCTTTACTTTCTAATAGGGCAGGATCGATTTCTATGCCCCATTCCCCATATATCTTGTTTCCCAGCTGCATGCAAAAAACAACTTCTTTTTTACTTTATAAGCATATGCTTTTAAAACTTTGAGTTTCAAATTCTCTCCCCTCTTACCTTCCTACGACCCTCCCTAGGAAGGCAAGCAATTCAACATGGATCACACATGTATCATTATGTAAAATACTTTCAAAATACTCATGTTGTGAAATGCTAACTATATTTCCTTCCATCCTATCCTGTCCCTCTTTATTCAATTTTCTCCATTGACCCTGTCCCTTTTCAAAGGAGTTTGCTTTTGATTACCCCCTCCCCCATCAGCCCTCCCTTCTATCATGCCCTCTTTTATCCCCTTCCCCTAACTTTCCTGTGGAGTAAGACACCCAACTGAGTGTGTATGTTATTCCCTCCTCAAGTTGTATCTGATGAGAGTATGAATCACTCATTCCCCCTCACCTGCCCCCTCTTCCCTTCCAACAGAATTGCATTTTCTTGTCACTTTTATGTGAGATAATTTACCCCATTCTATCTCTCCCTTTCTCCCTCTTTCAATATATTCCTCTCTCACCACTTAAATTTATATCATTTTTTAGATATCATTCCTTCATATTCAACTCATCCTGTGCACTCTGTCTATATTCCCTTCCACTCCCCTAATACTGAGAAAGGTCTCATGAATTACACACATCATCATGTAAAAATAACAGCTCAACTTTAGTAAGTCCCTTATGAATTCTCTTTCTCGTTTACCTTTTCATGCTTCTCTTGATTCTAGTATTTGAAAGTCAAATTTTCTGCTGAGCTCTGGTCTTTTCATTGAGAAAGTTTGAAAGTCCTCTATTTTATTGAAAATCCATATTTTGCCTGGGAGCATTATACTCGGTTTTTCTGGGTAGGTAATTCTTGGTTTCAATCCTAGCTCCCTTGACCTCTGGAATATCATATTCCAAACCCTTCAATCCCTTAGGGTAGAAGCTGCTAGATCTTGTGTTACCTTGATTGTGTTTCCACAATACTCAAATTGTTGTTTTCTGGCTGCTTGCAATGTTTTCTCCTTGACCTGGGAACTCTGGAATTTGGCAACAATATTCCTAAGTGTTTTCTTTTGGGGATCTTTTTGAGGAGGCGATCTGTGGATTCTTTCAATTTCTATTTTACCCTCTGGTTCTAGAATGTCAGGGCAGTTTTCCTCCATAATTCCTTGAAAGATTATGTCTAAGCTCCTCTTTTGATCATGGCTTTCAGGTAGTCCAATAATTTTAAAATTATCTCTCCTGGATCTATTCTCCAGGTCAGCGGTTTTCCCAATGAGATAGTTCACATTGGCTTCCATTTTTTCATTCCTTTGGTTCTGTTTTGTAATATCTTGGTTTCTCATAAAGTCACTAGCTTCCACTTGCTCCAATCTAATTTTAAAGGTGGTATTTTCTTCAGTGGTCTTTTTGATCTCCTTTTCCATTTGGCTAATTCTGCCTTTCAAGACATTCTTCTCCTCATTTGCTTTTTGGAGCTCTTTTACCATTTGGGTTAGTCTATTCTTTAAGGTGTTATTTTCTTCAGTATTATTTTGGGTCTCCTTTAGCAAGTCATTGACTTGTTTTTCATGGTTTTCTTGCATCACTCTTATTTCTCATCCGAATTTTTCCTCTACTTCTTTTACTTGCTTTTCCAATTCCTTTTTGAGCTCTTCCATGGCCTGAGCCCAATTGATATTTTTCTTGGAGGCTTTTGATGTAGGCTCTTTGACTTTGTTGACTTCTTTTGGATGTATATTTTTATCTTCTTTGTCACTAAAAAAGTAATCTAGAGTTTGAGTTTGAGTCTGATTCTGAATCTGAGACCATTTTTGCTGACTGTTCATGTTCCCAGCCAACTACTTGATCCTTGACCTTTTTGTCAGGATATAACTGCTTGTACTTTGTCCCAAGCTTTAGGGTCCACACACTACTGTTTTCAGAGCTCCTTCTACTCCACTGTCACCCCAGGCTCTGTCACAGTAGCACTCCTCCTCCCCCAAGAACTGCGAACCAGGACCACAATACATAGCCCAGCAGGGCACAGCAAGATATTCTGCCTTTGTGCTCACAAAGGGCTCCTTAAACTCCTGCTCTGCCTCACTCCTAGATTCTTCCCACCATGTGAGCCAGAGACTCAGGAAGCAGCTGACACTGGAGTTCTGGAAGCAGCCTCAGGAGCTTCCTGCTCCTGCCACTGCCACTGCTGTACCACCTCCTCCACCCCCAGAGCTGATGGCCATACCACTCTGAACTCAATCCTGCAGTTTCCCCCTAACCTGCTCTTTGGCATTTGTGGGTTGAGAAGTCTGGTAACTGCCACAGCTTACTGTTTCATGTCCCCAAGGCCTGTTCTGGCTGGCTGATTCCGGATCTGGTCTCTCCTGGTACAGCCCACACTGGGGTGCCCTCTGCTCTCAGCACCATGTTATAGACCCTTCCCAAAGACCATCCAGGCTGTCCTGGGCTGGAGACCTGTTTCCTTCTGCTATTTTGTGGGTTCCACAGCTCTAGAATTTTTTCAGAGCCATTTTTAGAGGTGTTTGGAGGGATTTGGGGGAGAGTTTAAGACAGTCACTGCTTTCCAGCTGACATCTTGGCTTTGCCCCCTATGTTACTTCTTTTTGATGTATAAATGGACAATTTTAGATTTCTGGAAGTAATTCTTACTATGTGCCAAGGACCTTTCTAATTGCCTTTCTAAGGCACTTAGAACAAGATTAGGAACTTAGAACAAGTTGGGCACTTAAAAGAAGCTCTTGGTTCCCCATTGTAGGAACTTTAAGATTTTTGTCAAAAATAGCAGTTGAAACAAAGGTGTTATGGGATGAAGATGTCCAGGAGGTGAATCATTAAATAGAAACATTCATTTCATAAAAATCTATTGAATACTCATTGAAGGATAGTCTCTTCAAGTGCTATAAACAATGGAATTCCTTTGTTCAGATTGATTTTAATAAAGTCATGAGCCTGAGGATATTTTCTTGATAGCATGAGAACCATTAAGGAAAGATGGATTGTTCCCCTTCTTCATCAAAACTCCTATAAAGTTTCTTTCATTGTGGGACTCTGACCTCCAAGTCAATTAGTTGAAAACTATACATTTTAGCCAAAAATAGTTACCTCATACCATGTAACTGTAACAGGCAATCAGAGGAACTGATGATTTCATAAACTGAATCTTCTCCCAGAGATCTGGACATATGTTCTGACTCATGGCTGAGACCCACACTTTCCTGCAATAAAACAAGAATAATTTCTGATTAATCTCCTATGTTCAAGCTGAAATAAAGATGACTGGCTACTAAGGATCCAAATGATGGGCCTTATTATGAGAAGCTAATTCCTTTGCAGTTTGTAACGGACTTGAAAAGTGGTTTAGACCTGTAGGGAGTTTCTTTCACTTGTCTTTTTATGTAAACAAAGGAAATACAAACATATATATGTAAAACCATGTATTTCCATATAAGTATATTTAAATGAGTAGGAAGCTAGATGGCTCAGTGGATAGAACACTGGGTCTGGAGTAAAGAAAATCTGAATTTAAGTTCAGTCTCAGAAACTTATTAGCTATTTGCCCCAGGGCAAGTCATTTAACATCTATTTTCTTCAATCCACAAGAGAAGGAAATGACAAATTATTCCAGTATCTTTGCCAAGAAAACCTCATGGACAGTATTGGAATTCTATGTTCCACGGGGTCATGATGAGTTAAACACAACTAAATGCCTGAACTAAATGCCATCAAGAACAGTATTCAAATAAACATTTCTAGTGAATATTTAGTATGCATCTATATTTATATCTATACCTAAGTGTGTATACATATATACATGCATATATGTATACATGTATATATGTGTATATGTCTATATGTACATATGTACATGTGTATGTATGTATGTATGAGTTATGTATAAAGAGTTTTTGCCACCTCCCATCAACTCTATGTCAATCAGTCATGTAGCAACAATACTTAATGACCAGCATTGACGAAGGAGGGGTTAATGGCCAGACCATGCACTAAAGAGCAGCTGCTCTTTGTATGGGGGTGGTTGCTGAGCATCCATGCCAGGAGCAGAGTTAAGCAAAGAGAAGATCCAAGTAAGAGTCCAAATCAGAGCAGTGGAGAGAGTTGTCATTTTGCCAAAAGGGTCAGGGGAAGACCAAACCAGAAGGACTGGGCCAAGTCAGCACACAAGAGTGAGCAGATGGGAAAAGGGGATTGGAATGAGTACAAAATGTCAGGATGGTCCAGGGTCAGGAAAGCCAGGGAAACAAGATCATAATGAGAGCTCAGGGTGATCAACAAATGACAATCTACCATAGTCCAGTATTTAGTCATTTTTATACTGGGTGATTACCCTTCTGCTGCTAATGAGGCCATTTTGTTTGAACCATGGCACATACAATATATGTCTATGTAGATATAGCTCGATTAAAAATCCCCACACACTCCTGTACTCTACCAAATAAACAAACAAAAAAGTTTATTATCAAGGATTGAAACATCTTTCTCAGAATTCAAAACAAGAATCTTATATTTAAATAGGATATTACATGATTTATTATGTAAATCAGCAAAGCCTTGAGTTCTCTATCACCTCAATATTGCCAAATAATATTTAAGATTGTCCTTGGTGAGAGTAAGACATGTACATTGCCTATGGCAATGAACTACGGTGAGGAAAATATTTAATGAAGTTTAAAGTACTATATAATTATAGAATATTAGGCCTGGAAAGGACCTCAGCAACTACAAAATCCCTAACAAGTTTTATAAGCCTTTGACCTATAAGTTACTACAGTTATACAGTCCAATAATCTCATTTTACAAACAAAGAAAAAAAGCCAGAAGAATGAGAATGTAGATCAGTTCAATCTAATATTCTTTCTTTATAAGAACAACAACAGCAACTAAAAAAAAGTCCTTCCATGTTACTTTGTGTTATGATTGCAGCTTTAGAGCTGGAAAAGATATCAGAAGGCATTTAGTCCAATTCCTTATTTTAAAAGAGAGGAAAATGAGAAAAGAGATGCTTATTGATTTGTTCATGATCATAGTCAAGCCAAGTCAACAAGCATTTAAAAAGAGATGATAGGGGAGTGCCAAGATGGCAGAGTACAGACTGAGACCAAGCTGAACTCTCTAAATATTCTGCTCCAACAAAAAAAAAAATCTTGACATTAGTCAAAGTGCCTCTTCAAATCCAGGGGAGCAGAACTTAACTTTAACATAAAGTTCAAAGTCAAGAAATATTCTGGGAAAATGAGCAAAGGACAACAACAGCAACGTAACCATAATGGTACTGTGACATCAGGGAAGGCCAAGACATAAACTTAGAAGATGACAATGTGAAAATAGATAAAATCAAAATCTCAAAGAAAAAAGATAATTGAACAAAGGCCATTAAGAATTCTCGGAAGAGTAAAAGATATGAGTGATAGAAGAAAATTTGGGGAAAGATATGAGAACGCTGCAAAGAATATGAAAAGAAAACTAAGAACTTCATAAAAGAGGTATAAATATTCATTACAGAAAATAACACCCTAAAAAATTGGCCTACTCATAAAAGAGGCACAAATATTTTGTGAATAAAGAAATCCTTAAAAAGCAGAATAGGCAAAATGGAAAAGAAAGTTAAAAAAATTCACTGGGGAAAACAATTCCTTAAAAATTAGAATTGGGTAAATGGAAGCTAATGATTCCATGAGAAATTATGAAACAATGAAATATCAAAATAATTAAAATTGAAGAAAATATGAAATATCTCATTAGAAAATAACTAATCTGGAAAATAGATCCAATGGAGAAAATTTAAAAAAAATGGACAACCTGAAAGCCATGATCTAAAAAAGAACCTGAAGATCATATTTCAATAAATTATAAAGGGAAACTGCCTTGATATCTTAGATTCAGAGAATAAAATAAAAATTGAAAAAATCCTTCAATCATACCCTGAAAGATATCTCGAAATGAAATATTTAGGAATATTAGAGCCTGATTCTAGAGCTCCTAGAAAAGGGGGAAAATATGACAAGTAGCCAGAAAGAGACAATTTAAATACTGTGGGGCCATAGTCAGGATATTAAAAGATTTAGCAGCTACCATCTTAATGAGTGGAGGGCTTGGAATATGATATTCCAAAAGGTATTGGAGCTAAGTTTACAATCAAGTATAAGCTATCCAGAAAAATTTGAGTACAATTATTTTTTTAATTTATTTTTTATTTTTTTTTGGAGGGGGAAAGACTGGGCAATTGGGGTTAAGTGACTTGCCCAAGGTCACACAGCTAGTAAGTGTGTCAAGTGTCTGAGATCAGATTTGAACTCAGGTTGTTCTGACTCCAGGGCTGGTGCTGTACTCACTGCACCACCCAGCTGCCCCTTGAGTACAATTCTTAAAGGGAAAAAAAAATTATAATTAATAAAATAGATGACTTTCAAGGATTTCTGATGAAAACAAACCCCAGAATTAATTTTTAAAATAACATTAGAACAGAAGATTCAAGAGAAGCATAAAAAGATAAACATGAAAGAGTAATCATAAGAAACTCAAGAAAATTAAACTGCTTGCATTCCTGTAAGGAAAATGATACATGTAACTTCTAAGAACTTTATCATTATTAGGGCAGTTAGAAGTCTTCATAGATAGGAGGCATGGACATGAGTAGATTATGTTTGAATGATATCCAAAATGAGAGAGAAAAATCTTAGGGTAAAATAGAGTGATGCACTGAAAGACGGGGAAAGGGAAAGATAGAATGGGACAGATTTTCTCACATAAAGGAGGAATGCAAGGAAGAACTTTTACAGTGGGAGGGAAAATGGGGTGGTTATAGGCAATTTTTGAACCTCAGTCATCAGAATTAGTAAAAAAAACGATATACACATGAGTGTGTATGTGTGTCACACACATAAATATACAAAAAGATAGAAATATAGATATATAGGTGTGTATACATATATACACACACATATATACACACATACATGTGTGGGGGGTAGGGGGTGAGGGTAGTAAAAGAAAGGCAGATTAAAGTAGTCAATGGTCAGAAGCAAAGGAGACTTTTGAGGAGGAGCAGTATAAAAAGAGAGAGAGAAGGATAAATAGAAGAAAATAGAATGGGAAGGAAATCCACAATGATTATTACTATGAATATGAATAGGAAGACCTAACTCAAAAAAGTGGAAGTGGTGAGCAGAACAGATTACCAACAAGAATCCAAATATTAGTCTGCTAGGGTCATTTGCTACCATGTCTCTTGTACCTAGTACCTTCCACTAATCCAACATTCTAATTCTTAGCCAATACCAGAGAATTTTGATATATGTTGCTTTATTATGTAGTTTGAGATCTGGTATGGCTAGGCAATCTCCTTTTGTGTATTTTTTTCGATAATTTCCTTGATATTCTTGATCTTTTGTATTTTCAAATGCACTTTGTTATATTATCTAGATCTATAAAATATTCATAGTAATTTGGTATGGCACTGAATAAGTAAATTTGTTTAGGTAAAATTGTCATTTCTCTTATATTGGCTCAGCCTAAACATGAGGAATTGAAATTTTTTCCAGTTTCTTAGATCTCACTTTATTTGGGTGAAAAGTGTTTTGTAATTGTGTTCATGTGGTTCCTGTGTTTATCTTAGCAGGGAAACTTCCAATTATAGAAGTCATTTTTATTACATATATAGATAGACATAGATGTAGATAGACAGATAATTATATCAATATCTATAATTTATTTTTAGTTTTCAACATGCACTTCCGCAAGATTATGAGTTCCAAATTTTCTCCCCATCTCTCCCCTACCCCCAACCCATGACTGTGCATTTTTAAATAAAATTTATTTTTAGTTTTTGACATTCATTTCCACAAGATTTCAAGTTATATATTTCCCCCCCATTGCTACCCTCACCCCTAAGATGTCATGCATTCTGACTGTCCCTTTCCCCAGTCTGACCTCCCTTCTATCACCCCACTCCCCTTCCATCTTCTTTCCCCTTACTTTCTTGTAGGTCAAGATAGGGTTCTATACCCCATTGCCTATACGTCTTATTTCCCACTTGTATGTAAAAACAATTTTTAACATTTTTTTTAGTACTTTGAGGAACACATTCTCCCCCTTCTTCCCTCCCCAGCCACCCTCCTTGAGAAGGCAAGCAATTCAATATAGGTTATACAGGTATCATTATGCAAAACACTTCTATAATAGTCATGTTGTGAAAGACTAACTATATTTCCCTCCATCCTATCCTGTCTACCTTTATTCAATTTTCTCCTTCAACCCTGGCTCTTTTCAAAAGTGTTTGCTTTTGACTACCTCCTCCCCCAGTCTGCCCTCCCTTCTGTCATCCCCTGCTCTACTTATCCCCTTCTCCCCATCCAATTGAGTGTGTATGGTATTCCCTCCTTAAGCCAAATCTGATTAGAGCAAGGTAGACTCATTCCCTTTCACCTACCCCCTCTTCCCTTCCATTATAACAGCTTTTTTTCTTGCCACTTTTATGCTAGATAATTTACCCCATTCTATCTCTCCCTTTCTTCTTTTCCCAATATATTCCTCTCTCACCCCTTACTTTTATTTTTTTTAGATATCATCCCTTCATATTCAACTCACCCTGTGCCCTCTGTCTATATATATAGTATATTCTCTTCAACTGCCCTAGAACTGAGAAAGGTCTCATAAGTTACAAATATCATCTTTCCATATAGGAATGTAAACAGTTCAACTTTAATAACTCCTGTATGATTTCTCTTTCCTGTTTGCCTTTCCATGCTTCTCTTGATTCTTGTATTTGAAAGTCAAATTTTCTATTCAGCTCTGGTCTTTTTATCAAGAATGCTTGAAAGTCACTATATTAGAATATCAGTTTACTGTAACTTGGTTTAAGTATGCTTCAATAGATGAAGAAAATTTTTTCACATAATTTGTCTTGCAGGACAAACAAAAAATTTGCAGTATGAACGTCATGTTTGCACTTAAAAAATCACTGAGTCGAAACATGAAAGTGATACTAAAAAATGAAAAATAAGTGAAGGCAGTAACGTTAGTCTTACTTTTAGTGAAAGTAGCATAAGAAAGAATATTCCCAATGTTGAAATGCCAGATATTCTCCTGGAAGGAGATTCTCCTTCCAAACAGTAACCTTGGCCTGGACCATGAGAGATGATGTGGAGAGTTTGAGTCCTGGTGGGGAAGGCTACACTCATGCACTCCGAATGTATTTCTTCCTGATTCAAAATACTTAGTTAGCTTATATCCATTGCCAGGAAGGGGACCAGCTTGAACACATTGCATCTGCAATGAAGAGGATGCCCCCTTGCCCCTGCCTGCTCCTTCCCACCAGTTTGTGGCCCCAGCCCCCTCTCCTCTTTGTGGGCTCCTCCCCCTTGTTCATAGGCTGTGGCCTGAGCCCTCCTGGTACCCTCCTTCCTTCCTGCCATAGGAGTTGAGGTGGAAGCCTTCACCCCCTCCCACCCCTGTTGCTGACCTGCCCACCCACATGACCTGGTCTTCCACTCCATCCACTGCCCATCCAGGCCTCCTTCAATCCAAGCACCCAGACGAGCTTGGCACTCAGAGGTGTCAAGGCCAAGTAAAGGGAACAGACATAGGATATGGGGGCTTGTTTTTTTCTTCCTTTTGTCACTTAAAAGACCAAAAATGTATGCTTGGAGCGTGGCAACTCTCACTGGTTTAAATGTATAAAGATCTCAAATAAATCTGCATGCCAGTCGCAAGGTGCAATAAAAAAAAGTTTTATTTTCGGTTTATATTGTGTACTAATCATTGCTACTGTATTCCAGAGCAATGGGGACCAAAGCTTACTTAAAATTATAAATAATTATTTTATATGAATATTTTTGGGGATGTAGTACTGATCATCTGACTTTACATTATTTCCTATGGGAAAATTCGCTTTGCAATACAAACACATCACACGAAGAACAGAATCTCAGAACAAATTAAATTCGTAAACTAAGGTTCTACTGTATTTCATTGAAAGTCAATATTTTGCCCAGAAGTATTATATTCAGTTCTGCTGGGTTGATTCTTGGTTTTAATCCTAGCTCCTTTGACCTCTGGAACATCATGTTCCAAGTCCTTCGATCCCTCAATGTAGAAGTTGCTAGATATCGTATTATCCTGATTGCATTTCCACAGTACTTTAATTGTTTCTTTCTGGCTGCTTGCAATATTTTTCTCCTTGACCTGGGAACTCTGGAATTTGGCTACAATACTTCTAGGAGTTTTCTTTTTGGATCTTTTGCAAAAGGTAATAGGTAGATTCTTTCAATTTCTATTTTACCCTCTGTTTCTAGAATATCAGGTCAATTTTCCTTGATAATTTCTTGAAAGATAATGTCTAGGCTCTGTTTTGATCATGCTTTCAGGTAGTCCAATAATTTTTAAATTATCTCTCCTGGATGTATTCTCCAGGACAGTGGTTTTTCCAATGAAATATTTCACACTTTCTTCCATTTTTTTTCATTCTTTTGGCTTTGTTTGATAATTTCTTGATTTTTCATAAAGTCACTTGCTCCATTCTAATTTTTAAGTCATTATTTTCTTCAGTGGTCTTTTGGACCTCCTTTTCCATTTGGCTAATTCTGCCTTTTAAGGCATTCTTCTCCTCATTGGCTTTTTGGAGCTCTTCTGCCATTTGGGTTAGTCTACTTTTTAAGGTGTTATTTTCTTCAGTATTTTGGGGGTCTCCTTTAGCAAGCTGTTGACTCATTTTTCATTATTTTCTTGCATCACTCTCATTTCTCTTCACAATTTTTCTTCTGCTTCTCTCACTTGATTTTCCAAATCCTTTTTGAGCTCTTCTATGGCCTGAGACCAATTCATATTTTTCTTAGAGGCTTCTGATGTCAGATCTTTGACTTTGTTGTCTTCTTCTGGCTGTATGTTTTGATCTTGTTTGTCACCAAAGTAAGATTCTGTAGTCTGAGTCCTTTTTTACTACCTGCTCATTATCCCAGCCAGTTACTTGACTTATGAGTTTTTGTCAGGGTATGACTGCTTTCAGAGTAGAGACTGCTCTGTCCCAAGCTTCAGGAGTTTTGTGATGCTGTTTTCAAAGCTAATTCTATTCTAAGGTGGTATGATGCTCATCTCCTGGCCTGTGCTCTGGTCTGTGAGTGCAAGCACTCCTTTCTGCTGTGTAACTACCAGTAGGACTCCCTCTCCACACATACCACAAGCTCTGCCACATTAGCATTCCTCCTCTCCCAAGGACTGCCAACCAGGACTGTGACCCAAATCTAAGCACAGCAAAGCAAGAGAATCCTGCCTTAGTGCAGATATCATGCACTCCTGCTCTCATCAACTGCTTGATTCCCCCCACTGTCTGTGGGCCTGGAGCTCCAGAAACAGCTGCACCTCCTGCTGCCATTGCAGCTGCAGCCACTTCTGCTGCCCTGGGGCTGGAGCTGGATCATGCCCTTCTCTCACCCAGGTCCAACAGCTTTCCCACTGACCTGCTAAGTTGTCTTTCCTTTGTGGGATTAGAAGTCTGATAACTGCCACAGCTCAGTGATTCAGAGCTCTGAGGCCTGCTCTGCCTGGTCTGCTCTGTGCTAGTGCAGCCCACGCTGGGCTGTGCTCCATTCCGGCTGCACTCCACTCCCAGCATGGTGCCAAAGACCCTTCCCAGAAACCAACCAGGCCATCTTGGCCTGGAGACTTGTTTCACTCTGTCATTTAATGGGTTCTGTAGCTCCAGAATTTGTTAAGAGTAATTTTTTAGAGGTATTTGAAGGGATTTGAGAGAGAACTCAAGTGAGTCCCTGTTTTCATGCTGCAATCTTGGCTCCACCCCCCCACTGTGCATTTTGGTTACCCCTTCCTCCAATCTGCCCTCCCTTCTGTTATTCTCCACTCCCTTTCTTATCCCCTTCATTTTATTTTCCTATAGGGTAAGATAGATTTCTATACCCCATTGTTTATACATTTTATTTCCCAGTTCCATGTAAAAACAATTTTCAACATTCATTTTTAAAGTCTTGAGCTCCCCATCTTCTTCCTTCCTCCCTTCCCACCTACCCTCATTGAGAAAGGAAGTAATTCAATATAGGTTATACATGTCTAGTCATGCAAAACACTTCTGTAACAGTCATGTTGTGAAAGACTAACTACCCTCTATCCTGTCCCACCCTCCTTTTATTCTATTCTTTCCTTTGACCTGTATCTGTCCCTCCACAAAAATGTTTGCTTCTGATTGCCCCTTCCCCCAATCTGCCTTCCTTTCTATTATCTCCCCTCTCTTATCCTCTTCCCCCCTGCTTTCCTGTAGGGTAAAATAGATTTTCATACCCAAATGAGTGTGTGTTCTGAGAGTAAGGCTCACTTATCCCTTCTCACCTCCCTACTTCTCCCCTCCATTGTAAAAGCTCTTTCTTGTCTCTTTTATGTGAGATGATTTATGATATTCTACCTCTCCCTTTCTGTTTTTCACAGTATATTCTTATCAACACTTAATTTTATTTTTTAAGTATCATTCCTTTGTATTCAGCTCATCCTATGCCCTCTGTCTACACACACTCACACACACACACACACACACACACACAAACACACACATGCACATTTACAAATTTTCTGTTCAGCTCTGGTCTTTTCAACAAGAATACTTGGAAGTCCCCTATTTCATTGAACGTCCCTTCCCCCCACCCCAAAATATTATGTTCAGTTTTGTTGAGCAGGTGATTCTGGATTTTAATCCTAGCTCCTTTGACCTCTGGACTTTCATATTCCAAGCCCTCTGATCCCTTAGTGTAGAAGCTGCTAAATCTTTTGTTATCCTGATTATGTTTTCACAATAATTGAATTGTTTCTTTCTGGCCACTTGTAATATTTCCTCCTCGACCTGGGAACTCTGGAATCTCTTTCAGGAGGTGATGGGTGGATTCTTTCAATTTCTACTTTACCTTTTAGTTCTAGAATATCAGGTCAGTTTTCCTTGATAATTTCTTGAAAGAAGATACCTAGGCTTTTTCTAATCATGGTTTTCAGGTAGTCCAATAATTTTTAACTTATCTCTCATGGATCTATTTTCCAGGTCGGTTGTTTTTACAGTGAGATATTTTATATTGTCTTCTATGTTTTCATTACTCTTTGTTTTGTTTTATAATTTCTTGATTTCTCCTAAAATCATTAGCTTCCACCTGCTCCATTCTAAATTTTAAGAAATTGTTTTCATCAGTGGTCTTTGGAACCTCCTTTTCCATTTGGCCTACTCTTCTTTTTAAGGCATCCTTCTCCTCATTGGCTTTTTAGACCTCTTTTGCCATTTGGGTTAGCCTATTTTTAAAGGTGTTATTTTCCTCAGCATTTTTGGGCAGTCTCCTTTAGCAAGCTGTTGACTCATTTTTCATGATTTTCTTGCATCACTCTCATTTGTCCTCCCAATTTGTCCTCCACTTCTCTTACTTCATTTTCGAAATCCTTTCTGAGTTCCTCCATGGCCTGAGATCATTCCATATTTTTCTTGGAGCCTTTGGATATAGAAGCCTTGACCTTCTTGTCTTCCACTGGCTGCATGTCTTGATCTCCCTCTTCAGTAAGTATGTAAGAAAATATCTTTTCATCAAGAAAGTAACGTGCTATAGTCTCTCTTTTGCCCTGTTTGCACATTTTCCCAGATAATTCTTTTACTTTGAGCTCTTTATCAAGTGGAACTGTACTGCCCCAAGTTTCAGGGGTCTTGTGCAGCTGTTTTCAGAGATATGTCCAGGGAACTGTAAATTCTAAGTTCCTCCAAAGTGGTATGATCAAAAGAGAGTTGTTTTCTCCTCCCTCGGCTTGTGTTCAGGTCCCTCAGCAACAACCAGCACTCTTTTCTGCCCTGGAGCTGCACTGAGGGTTCCCTTTCCATAGCCACCACCAGCTCTGCAATGCCAGTGCTCCTCCTCACCTCAGGACTGCTACTCAGGACTGTGACCCAGACTAGCTGCTTGGTTCTTCCACCATCTGTAGACTGAGAGCTCCAGAAGCAGTTGCCTTTGTGGTAGTGGCTGCTGCGGCCCTGGGCCTGGGGCTGGGCCTGTGGCTGCACCATGCTCCTCTCTCACCCAGTTGAGAGGGCTTTCCTACTAACCTTTGAAGCTGTCTTTGGCATTTTGGGGTTGAGAAGTCTGAAAACCACTTCAGCTGCCAGTAATTAAGTGCCTTAAATCCTGTTCCAGTACTGTTTCTGCTCTGTTCTGAGCCTGGTGCAATAGACCCATTCTGTTGTCCTTCTATATTGTCTTGGACTGTAAATTTGCTTCTCTCTTTTATTTTGTGATTTCTACTGCTCTAGAATTTATTTAGAGTCATTTTGACAGGTATTTCAAGGGCTTTGGGGAGAGAGCTCAATCAGGTCCCTGCTTCTACTCCTCCATCTTGGCCATCTGCACTTATTTTAAATGGATTTTCTCTTTCTATCTATTGCTGCTGTGCTTTGTTAATAGTATGTAGAAATGCTGATGATTTATGTGGATTTATTTTTTATCCTACAACTTTGCTTAAGTTGTTAATTATTTCAACTCGTTTATTGTTTACCTGATTTTCTGGGTATAAGTCTGCAAATAGTTAAATAGCCTTATTCCCTTATAACCTATTCTACTTCCTTCTTTTTTTCCTTTTTTCTTTTATTGCTCTGGCTAACATTTCTTGTACAATGTTGAAAAATAGTCGTGATAATGGGCATCCTTCTTTCAACCCAATCTTACTCTTTTAATGGGAAGGTTTCCACCTCATCCCCATTATAGATGTTTGCTGATTGTTTTTCATAGATACTATCATTTTAAGGAAAGCTCCATTTATTCCTATGTTGACTAGTGTTTTTCAGTAGGAATGGGTTGGAAGTTTTTTTTTCTTCATCTATTAAAATAATCATATTATTTATGCCAGTTTTATTATTGGTCCAGTCAATTATGCTTATAATTTTCTAATATTGAACCAGCCCTGCATTCCTGGCATAAATCCCACCTGGTCATAATGTATGATCCTGGTGATATACTGCTATAAACTCCTTTTAAAAATTACATCAATATTCATTACAGAAATTGGTCTATGGTTTTATTTGTTTTAGCTCTTCCTGGTTTAGTTACCATTGCCATAATTATGTCATAAAGGGAATTTAGTAGGACTTCTTCATCCAAGTATTGTAATCAATTGTTCATTATATGTTTTGTATAATCGACTTATAAATACTACTGACCCTGGGGATACTTTCTAAGGGAGTTAATTCATAACTGTTCAATTTGTTGTTTTTTTTTTTCTGAAATTGGGTTACTTAAGTATTTTATTTCCTCTTCAAATACACACACACACACACACAATTAATGTTAATTAATTTTCAGTGTATCTTTCCATGTGCCTTTACTGCACATATTTTTTATTGTGTCATGATCTTAAAATGATGCATTTAATATTTCTGCCTTTCTGCAGAACTGAAACTGAGCTGAAACAATTTTTGTGTAGGTGCCATGTCCCACTGAGAAAAATATATATTCCTTTTTATCTCCATCCAGTTTTCTCCAGATGTCTATCATTACTTACTTTTCTAAAATTCTGTTCACCTCCTTAAATTCCTTCTTTTTATTTTGTAGTTAGATTTATCTAGTTACAAGAAAAGAAAGTGGAGGTTCCCCATCAGTATAGTTTTACCGTGTATTTATTTCCTCCTGTAACTCATTTAACTTTTCATTTAGAGGTTTGGATGGTATAGCATTTGGTGTATATATCTTTAGCATTGATACTATTTCATTGTCTATGGTACCTTTCAGCAACATATAGTTTCATTTTTTGTCTCTTTAATTGGATTTATTTTTTTTCTTTTTCTGAGATCATAATTGATTCCTACCTCTGCTTTATTTTTTTTCTTTTACTTCAGCTGAAGCATAATATATATTGATCCAGCCTTTTACCTTTACTCTGTGTTTCTCTGTTTCAAATGTGCTTCTTGGAAACAACTTCAGAGTTTTAGATCACTTTGCCATCTGTTTCTGTTTTATAAGAAAGTCCATCCCATTCATATTCACAGTTATGACTACTGTGTATTTCTTTCTATCCTATTTTTCCCCTGTTACTTTTCTCTTTCTCTCCTTTCACCATGTCCCATCTCAGCCGTCTTTTGCTTCCAACCACCTCTTCTCTTCTGTCAAATCTCCCCATACCCCTTCTATATCATGTCCCACTCCCCTCTTACTGCCAAACAGGGTAAGATAGATTTCTGTACACAGATGAGTATGTATGTTATTATATATTTAAGTCAAATTCAATGAGAGTAGGGTTCAAACTATGTTCACCTCCCCCTCCTGTTTTTCCCCCTCCATTAGCTTCCAAACATCTCCATGTGATATAATTTACCTCATTCTGCCTCTCCTTTCCCTCTTCTCCCAGGGCAATCCTCTTTTTCACCTTTTTTTAATATCATTCCATCAAAATCAACTTATACCTGCACTCTCTATGTATACTCATTCTAACTGCCATAATAGAGATATAGAACTTAAGAGTTACATGCATAATTTCCTGTATAGGGAGGTAAACATCTGAACATTATTGAACAATTTATGTAAACAGTTTCATGCTAAGGTCCTTATGATTTCCCTTTCATGGTTACATTTTTATGCTTCTCAAGTCTTGTATTTGAAAGTCAAATTTCCTATTCAGCTCCAGTCTTTTCATCAGGAATGCCTGAAAGTTCTCTGTTTCATTGAATATCCACGTTTTTTCCAATGAAGTAATATACTCGGTTTTGCTGGGCAGGTGATTCTTGGTTGTAATTTGAGCTTCTTTGCCCTGCAGAATGCCATATTCCAAGCCTTCTGATTCTTTATTGTAGAAACTTCTCAATATTATGCTATCCTGACTGTGTCTCCATGATACCTGAATTGTTTCTTTCTGGATGCTTATGATACTTTCTCCTTGAACTGAGACCTCTAGAATTTGGTTATAATATTCATGGCAATTTTCATTTTGGGGTGGCTATAAGGAAGTAATTTGTGGATCCTCACAATTATTATTTTACCCTCTGGCTCTAGGCTATCAGGAGAGTTTTCCTTGCTAATTTCTTGAAAGATGCTGTCCAGGCTCTTCTTTTTTTTATCATGATTTTCAGGTATTCTAATAATTCTTCTATTGTCTCTCCTGGATCTATTTTCCAGGTCAGTATTTTTGCGGTGAGATATGTCATATTTTTTTACATTGTTTGATTTTGTTTGATTAATTCTTAATGTTTCATAGTCATTAGCTTTCGCTTGACCCATTTTAATTTTTAAAGAATTAATTTTTTCAGTTAGATTTATATCTCCTTTTCACTTGGCCAATTCTACTTTTTAAGGAATTGCTTTATTAAGTGAATTTTTCTACTTTCTTTACCATGCTATTGACTTTTTATGATTCTCTTAAATAACTGCCATTTCTTTTCCCAATCTTTGTTCTGCTTCTCTTATTTTATTTTTGAAATATGTATTGAGCTCTTCCAGGAGGATTTTTTTGGGCTGGAGACCAATTCATATATTTCTTAGGCTTTGCATGTAGGTTCTCTGATATTGCAGTCCTTTTCTGATTTTGTGTTTTGATCTTCCCTATTGCCATAGTAGTTTCCCATGGCTTTTTTCCCTTTTGCTCATTTTCTATTTTATTATGTGATTTTTTAAAATTTTTTTATTATTTTTTTTAATTTAAATTTATTTATTTAACATATTTGGTTTTCAGCATTGATTTTCACAACAGTTTGAATTACAAATTTTCTCACCATTTCTACCCTCCCCCCCACTCCAAGATGGCATATATTCTGGTTGCCTGGTTCCCCAGTCAGCCCTCCCCTCTATCACCCCCTCCCCTCTCATCCCCTTTTCCCTTCCTTTCTTGTAGGGCAAGATAAATTTCTACGCCCCATTGCCTGTGTATCTTATTTTTAGTTGCATGCAAAAAACTTTTTTTTTTGAACATCTGATTTTAAAACTGTGAGTTCCAAATTCTCTCCCCTCTTCCCTTCCCACCCACCCTCCCTAAGAAGTCGAGCAATTCAACCTAGGCCACACATGTATCATTATGTATAACCCTTCCACAATACTCATGTTGTGAAAGGCTAACTACATTTTGCTCCTTCCCAATGCATCCCGCTTCATTGAATTTTCTCCCTTGATGCTGTCCCCTTTCCAAAGTGTTTGTTTTGATTACCTCCACCCCCATCTGCCCTCCCCTCCATCATCCCCCCCCCCTTTATTTTATTTTTTTTAATCTTCCTCTCTCTTCTTTCCTGTGGGGTAAGATACCCAACTGAGTATGTATGGTATTCCCCCACAGGCCAGATCTGATGAGAGCAAGGTTCACTCATTCCCCCCTCACCTGCCCTCTCCCCTCCTCCCAGAGAACTGCTTCCTCCTGCCACCTTTATGTGAGATAATCCACCCCATTCTATCTCTCCCTATCTCCCTCTCTCAGTATGTTGCTCTCTCATCCCTTAATTTCATTTTATTTCTTTTAGATATCTTCCCTTCATTTTCAACTCACCCTGTCTGCTCTCTCTCTCTTTTACATATATAATATATATATATAAACACATATATATATATACACATACATACACATACATATACACATAGATATATACATACATACACATTCACTTATATATATACATGAATATATATATATATATATATATATATATATATATATATATATATATATATATGCATATTCCCTTCAACTGCCCTAATACTGAGGTCTCATGAATCATACACATCATCTTTCCATGTAGGAATGTAAACAAAACAGTTCAACTTTAGTAAGTCCCTTGCAATTTCCGTTTCTTGATTACCTTTTCATGCTTCTCTTGATTCTTGTGTTTGAAAGTCGAATTTTCTATTCAGTTCTGGTCTTTTCACTGAGAAAGCTTGAAAGTCCTCTATTTTATTGAAAATCCATATTTTGCCTTGGAACATGATACTCAGTTTTGCTGGGTAGGTGATTCTAGGTTTTAAACCTAGCTCCATTGACCACCGGAATATCGCATTCCAAGCCCTTCGATCTCTTAATGTAGAAGCTGCCAGATCTTGGGTTATTCTGATTGGGTTTCCACAATACTCAAATTGTTTCTTTCTGGCTGCTTGCAGTATTTTCTCCTTGATCTGGGAGCTCTGGAATTTGGCGACAATATTCCTAGGAGATTTCTTTTTGGGATCTATTTGAGGAGGCGATCGATGGATTCTTTCAATTTCTATTTTGCCCTGTGGCTCCAGAATATCAGGGCAGTTCTCCTTGATAATTTCTTGAAAGATGGTATCTAGGCTCTTTTTTTGATCATGGCTTTCAGGTAGTCCAATAATTTTTAAATTATTTCTCCTGGATCTATTTTCCAGATCAGTGGTTTTTCCAAGGAGATATTTTACATTGTCTTCCATTTCTTCATTCCTTTGGTCCTGTTTTATAATATCTTGATTTCTCATCAAGTCACTAGCTTCCACTTTCTCCAATCTAGTTTTTAAGGTAGTATTTTCTTCAGTGGTCTTTTGGACCTCCTTTTCCATTTGGCTAATTCTGCCTTTCAAGGCATTCTTCTCTTCATTGGCTTTTTGGAGCTCTTTTGCCATTTGAGTTAGTCTATTTTTTAAGGTGTTGTTTTCTTGAGTGTATTTTTCACTATTTTTGGAGTCTCCTTTAGCAATTCATTGACTTGTTTTTAATGGTTGTCTTGCATCACTCCCATTTCTCTTTCCAGTTTTTCCTGTACTTCTCTAACTTGCTTTTCCAAATCCTTTTTGAGTTCTTACATGGCCTGAGACCAGTTCACCTTTTTCTTGGAGGCTTTTGTTGTAGGCTCTTTGACTTTGTTGACTTCTTCTGGCTGTATGTTTTGGTCTTCTTTGTCACCAAAGAAAAATTCCAAAGTCTGAGACGGAATCTGGATGTATTTTCACTGCCTGGCCATGTTCACTGCCAAGTAACTTGACCCTTGTGATTTTCAGTAGGGTATGGCTGCTTGTAGAGTTAGGAGAACTATTTTACAAGCTTGGGTGGATGTGCCAGCTCTGCCACCCCAGCACTGCTCCTTCCCCAAGAACCCCCAACCCTGACTGGACTTAGATCTTCAGCAGGCTCTTCACTCCTGCTCTGATCTGCCACTTAATTCCTCCCACAAGGTGGGCCTGGGGCTGGAAGCAACTGCAGCTCTAGTTCTGTAGCTGCCCCACCTCCACTGCCCCTGAGGCAGTGGCCAAACCTTGAACTCCTTCCACTCCCACAACTTTTACCACTAACCTTCAATGTTGTCTTTGGTGTTTTGGGGTTGAAAAGTGTGGTAACTGCTGCAGCTCACTGATTCAGGGCACTAGGGCACACTCTTCCCAGCTCCTGCTCTGGTTGGTCCACACCGCCCAGGCTGGGCTCTGCTCCGCTCGCCTCCCAGCTGAATGTGGGATAGACATCACCTAGAGACCATCCAGGCTGTCCTGGCCTGGAGCCCTGCTTCCCTCTGCTATTTTGTGGGTTCTGCAGTTCTAGAATTGGTTCAGAGCCATTTCTTATAGGTTTTTGGAGGGTCTCAGCGGGGAGCTCACACTAGTCCCTCCTTTCCAGTTGCCATCTTGGCTCCACCCCCTAGACATTATTTTTTTAAATGTTAATATTAATAAATGTTTAATTGAGGAGAAAAAGCATTTACATGGCTACTACATGTGAGATATTTTGCTTAGCACTGCGGATCTAAAAAAGGTAAAAATAGTCTCTGACCTCAAGGAGCTCACAGTCTCTAACTGGGGAGACAGCACGAAAACAAATATGTACAAAAAAGATAAAGGCAAGATAAATTACAGATAATTTATGAGGCAAGGAATGCAGAAGTTACTAAACTTTTTTTCTATCTATGGAGCTACATTAGTACTTTTTTAAACATCATGTCTAGGGCTCTTGGCCAAAAGAAATAATCCAACAATTTACTTTTAAGTAGTTAAATCCTTAATAAGATCTATTAAATTAATAATTATTTATGTCATAACAATTCAGCAGCCATTTGAAATAAATATCATTTAATTGAAAGAAAGAAAAATATTTCATTCATCAACAACAACAGTTACTTATTAAAGAAATGTATATATACCTGTTAGGAATTCCACAACTTTCTCAGATCTTCTAGTCAGATTGAATACTAACACCCTCATTTCTTGTTCTACATTAATTTTGGAGCAATACTTACTTTTTCTAACAAGGGCACTGAAAACCCAGCTTCAGGAAGACATGGTATTGTAAACAAAAATGTTTGAGAAATTACTGGCTTAGCTAAAAGGGAAATAAATAAAAATATATCTCAAACATTCACAAACATCATCAAAGGTAATGTAGAGAGCTTTACTGTCTAAACTGTCAATTACCATAAGCTAGTAGTTCTTTTGCTCTTTGACAGATGTTGAGCATTGCTGTTTCTGTCAAAAATTTAAAATACCCCCATAGTCCCTGTAAGTTCATGGCTGCCCCCTGGGGCACAGCAGCACATAATTTGGGCACTGTATCACATAATTTGGGCTCTGCAGCCCTAGTATGATGACAGTAAATATCAAAACTGGTTCCCTGGAGCTAAATCCAATATGTTTTCTATTGTACCACTTTTTCAGCCTTAAAGGGACTTGAGCCTGTGACTTACAGCTCTATGTGTGAAATCTATTATCCTGACCCACTGCTAGGGAATAAAGCAAAAGAGGGAGAATGCTCAAGAAAAAAATAAAATGATTGAATAAGACAAAAGGGATAGATCAAAGAAGAAATAACAGAAAATGACTAGAGTCTGGTAAAGTATATAAAAATTTACCCTATTCAAAATGTTTTTATAACATGAATAATATTCATAAATAATGCATGTAATTTGCTAGTTATGTCAAAAAGAAAACCCACAATGAAAGCATTTGTGTATTACAATAATACACTTGCTCATTTTCAGATGCTAATGAAACATTTCCTGGTATATGTTGTCTAGTTTACAAGAGTTAAATATAAAGGTATGATTATGAATTTGATTTATTTATACTATAATAATTTAATATTTTTATTGCTTATCTTTCTTTTCTATTAGCTCTAACAGTAGAACATTTCATTATAAATGTAATACATTATGTTTGGTTTTAAAAGGACTTTTAGAAGAACAGGTCAGAGCATTGGTAAGAGCTCTGAGCTGTTTATCACCAAGGGTCAATTCTGGTTCCATTACTTATTATGCAATTCATTTAACCTCTCTGAGACTAGGTTTAGAATTTGCTAAAGGGTGAAGGTACCTATGCTTGCTGCAACCATCTCACTGGGATTTTGATAAAAGAAAATGAGATATAAGGCAGCATATAAAGAGCATTGTGATTATAATGTGTCATATTAAATTAAAACATTATCATTATAAGTTACAGTTAAAATGTTAAATTATTTTTACTGTAGTTATTATGGACAATTAATTCAAAACTGCAAAAAAGATAAAAATATATTCAAAAAACCAAAATAGACATCATTTCCATTTTCACTCCACCCTCCTTTTTTTTGACCTTTGGTTTCACTTGCGTAAGGAAATCCTTGTAAAGAAACTCCCTCTACCAAAGTGTATCCTTAACATAATGTGTACTATTAGTTGCAGGGATTTGCCTTGGGCATTTAGAGGTTAAATGACTTATGTGTCAGAGGAAGGGCTGGAATCTAGGTCTTCCTAACTTCAAGACCAGACATCTGATTGCTAGTCAAATTGGCTCACTATTTGCATTTTTAAACTATTTTTTCATGTGAAAATTCATGTGCAAAATTAGATTATGTTGAATCCCTTTCTGCAGTATAGATGAATATAAAATATTCTGTCTGTATTTAAACTGTGGAAACAGTTAATTTCTATAAAAATGTTTTCCTCTTATATTCAATGTTATATGAAAGAATTCTGATGAATTGTTTCCTCAACCTTTGTTTTCCTGACATGATAAATGATGAATTAAATGAAAATTTAGTTTACTGACAAAATTTATCTAGATAATTAAATTATAATATTAAAGAACAACAAAATGATTGAAGAATGTTATTAATATTATTTGTTTAAAGTCTAGAGCAAGAGAGATTCCCCATCAATGGGTAGGTTGTGTAGAGATATGTTTCTCTTTGGAGGTGATATGGCACTGGTTCATCAAACCACGAAACACTGCATAGCCTTCTCACTGAGATCCCCAGTCACCAATTAAAAAAAATGACCAAGCTATCCCCATAGGGGAGAAAAATCTAACTGGTGAAGAATATCTATTGGCAGAATCATGACACTTGCTTATGTATGCAGCCCATTGTGTTTTCAGTCCACAGATAGTTAGCGGGTCAGATAATAGGTCAGAAGGAGATTACAGGGGTCCCTTTGCTGACAATGTGTTCAGGACTCTGTTGCATTGCCAATACATAGATCTGAGTCAGTCCTGATTCACAATCACTGGGTGAGCTCACCAGATCTTGCAGTCCCAGAGGAGTGGAGACCCTTGTCATAGTTCCAGGGCAGAAAAGATTCCTTGTGGTCACTCACAGACCAGAGCACAGGCCAGGAGAGTAGTAAACACACATATCCTTAGACCATGCCATGTTGGAAGAAATGAAAGGTTACAGACCCCCAGACCTATCTTCAAAAATAAATGAATACATAAATAAATGAATGAATAAATAACATGAAGCTTGGGACCTTGTACCCTTCATCCTGAAAGCAGAGCCCAACTTTAATATATAGTGAAATGTTAACAAATAGGCAGGAAAATGAACAAACACAAGAGAAATAACAAAATATTCTTATAAGAGAAAGTTACTATGATGACCAAGAAAGACCAATGCAAACTTAGAAGAAAACAAAGTCAAAACTGCTAAATCCAAATCCTCCAAGAAAACATGTAAACTGTTCTCAGGCCCAAAAAGAATTCCTCAGAGATCACAAAAAGAATTTCAAAAACCAAATAAGAGAAGAAGAGGAAAAATTGGGGAAAGAAATGAGAGTGATGTCAGACAATCTTAAAAAAATAGAGTCAATACCTTGGTAAAGAGGGCATAAACATACTGAAGAAAATAATGCCTTTAAAAAAACTAGGCCAAATGGTGAAAGAGGCACAAAAATTAAATGAAAATAACTCCTTAAAAAACAGAATTGGACACATGGAACAAGATGTTTTGAGAAGAGTGATTTGAAAATCTTAAAGTACTATGAAATACAGAGCTTTTATCATGTTTAAGAACAGCACAAGATGAGAATTCATGCAGTAGTTGTAGTCTATACCAGTGAAAGGGGTGTCAATACTGATGAGCTGATAGATCTGTTAATATACAATAAGGAATAAAAATAAATTATGTTTTATTATTATAAATATAAATTATAAATTTTATTAATATAAACATTACAGTGTCAGAAGCATAGAATTGGTCTGTTGTGGAGCTTTTATTTCCTATGCCTAAAAAATTGAAGCAAAATCTACTATTTATGGATCAAAGGAAAATAACTCACCTGAAACTTGTAGAAACAACCAATTAATAAGCATTTATAAGCACTACTCTGTACCAGGCACTGTATTAAATGCTGAAGATACAGAGGCAAAGATAGTCACTACTGTCAAAGAACTTATATCCTAATAGGGGAAACAACTCACATTTGAATCGATACAAAATATACGTGAGATAAATAGAATGGAATGGGGATAGGAGGAAAATACTATCTGGGTGGATCAGCAGATATAAAAAAAAACCTCTTGTAAGAGGTAGCATTTGTGGTGAACGTTGAAGGCTTTGTTTAGAAAGCCTTTCCATAAAGGTGAAGAAAGAAAGCATTCTAGGCATAGCGGAAGGGAAAAGAATCAGCATTTAGCTTATGCACATATCATGTAGTATGATAAGTTCTTTACAAATATTTTTCCATTTAATCCACACAACAACCCTGTAAAGTGCTATTATAGTTCCTAAACTCAGGGAGAGCTCAGGAGAGCAAAGTAAGGGATAGTTTGTGTAAAGGCATAGAATCTATGTCATGTGTGAGGAACATCCAGAATTCCAAATGCATTAGACAGTAGAAATTCTGAAGATAAATAATGTGTAAAAGCCTGAAAAAGTCATACAGAGTAATACTGAAAGGGTTTCAATGTCAAATAAAGAAGTTTTTGCTTTGACCTGTAAACAAAAGAGAGCCATTGAAATTTTTTGAGCAGGGAGTGATAAGGTTAAATTTGTACTTACAGAAACTGTTTTCCCTCCTTCCTCCCTTCCTTCCTTCCTTCCTTCCTTCCTTCCTTCCTTCCTTCCTTCCTTCCTTTCTTCCTTTCTTCCTGCCTTCCTGCCTTCCTGCCTTCCTGCTGATGACTGCACAGCCTTCTCTCACTTAAATCCAATTCATTTGCAAATCATGGCATCACCTTCCTGCTGTCCTGGTCCTCTTTAAAAATGAAGCACACACAACAACAACATTCCTTTCAGAATACTCATTTGTTTGAGTTATTTATGTTGTTGATTATTTGCCAATGTATGCAGAATAGACTGAAGAGGGGACAGATTTGAAACAGGTTGATCAATTAGGAAGTTATTGTAATAATCTATGTAAGGTATGATCAGGGACTGAAATTACAATGGATACAAGATACAGTATGAAGGCAGAATTTGAAATACTTGGCAATAGATTGTGGTAGCTAAAGAAGGGTAAAAAAGGTGGAAAGCCTATAGAAAGATTATATATATGCAGCCTTGATTCTTTCTCACTGAGAGCACCAGTTCTACATCATTAGCTGCCTATGAGATATTTCCAGCTTCCTGCCCCATGGACATCTGAAACTCAACATATCAAAAACAGAACTCATCAACTTCTTCCAAAACATACCTCTTTTTCTTTTGACCTTTGTTTTTATGAAAGATGTTGCATCCTGCCAGTCACCTGGATTTACAGCCACAAAGTTATCCTCAACTTCTCACTCTTGCTCACCCCCCTCCATAGCAATGTTATCAAATCTTTTCAGTTACATTCATAATATCTCATATTTTCTACTTACTCTAATACCATCCAAGATGGAGATCTCACCAGAACTTATCATTCCCTCTTCTTCTTTCTTTTTCAACACTTATCCCTTTCTAAACTATCCTCTGCACAGTTGCCCAAGCAATATCTTTATCACATAGTTCTGACTGTATAGTTCTCACGTTCAATAAACTCCATTGCTCCATGTAACCTCTACTCTAGGGCAAAATACAAATTCATCCATTTGACATCTAAAATACTTTGTAATCTGCCTCTAGTACATCTTTCCAGGTCTCTTACACAGTGCTTCTCTTCAAGGATTTTACCTTCCAGTCAATCTGGCATATTTGCTGTTCCACAGAAATGACATTCCTTCTCCTTTCTTCAAGCCTTTGTACAACTTCTCCATCCATGACTTTCACTTTTACTTCCTAGGATCATTTGTTACCTTTCAAAGCTTAACTCAAGAATCTTTGCTTACGTGATTTCTTTCTCATACCCTCAGGTACTAGTATTGACCCCATGACCATGTCTTTACTTTGCAAGTAACCCCAATATACTTATTTATACATGTTTCTATTGACAGAATGCAAAGTTCTTGAATTAGGAACTGTTTTGTTTTCTTTTTATTCCCAACCCACAGTACAGCTCTTGGCACCCATTAGTTACTTACTAAATGTTTGTGCATTGATCAGAATGTAGAGAATAACTACAAGATGATAATCCTAGGAAACTAGAAAGACAATGGTAAGTTCGATATAAATAAAAGAGGTGACAAGAGTCATAAGTTTTTATGGAGAGATAATGAATTCTGTTTTGGACATGTTGATTTTGATATGTTTCTGGGGTCATTTGTTGAAAAAAAAACACCCATTCATTGAATTATAGAATTTTAGTTTTAAAGACTGTAGATACCAAGTCAAGAATCATTTATTAATTGTCTTCTATGTGCTTGGTACTATGTTAAGTAAGTTTTAGGGATGTGCATAAAAGAAAGAATGAAAAAAAAAACAGTAACTGCATTCAAAGAACTCACAGTCCAATGGGGAAACAACCTTACAAAAAAGATATATTCCAGATAAATTAATCTTAGAGAAAAGAGAATAAGTTTAAGGAAATCTAGAAAAGGCTTTTTTTGAAAATGGGATTATTTTATGACTTGAAGGGAGCCAGAAGATAGTGATGAGGAGGAAGGGAATTCCCGATGTGAGGTACAGAGAATGAAAATGCAGTCAGAAGATGTAATATGTTGTGTGAGGAACAAAAAGTGGGCCAGCATCATTGGATTAAAATATATGTAAATAGAAATAAGGTATAAAAAGAATGGAAAGGAAGGAAGAGGGTGGGTTATAAAAGGCTTTATAAAAATGAAGTATTTAGTGTTTGATCCTGGATGCAATAGGGAGCTACTAGATTTTATTAAAATAGAGGGATGGCATGGTCAGATAGCTCACTTAGTCTAATAAACTCATCTTATAAATGAGGATAGTGAGGTCTAGATGGATAAAATGTCTTTCTCAGGGTATAGGAGCTGGTATCTGATATTGCCTTCATTTGAATTAAGCTTTATTTTTTAATCTTAGGTCTACTATTTATTATCTATGTGACTTTGGACAAATCGCTTGACCACTCTGAGTCTTTCAATTTCCACATTTTCAAAATGCTTAGGTTATATAAGATCATTTCTAAATGTAGTTTCCATCCACAATTCAGTGATTTGATTTAATAAATCTATTCAACATGTCACTAAACCTCAGTCTGAGCAATGCAGGCTTTTTATTAATAACAATTAAGAAATTTTTAGGCCTAACAAATCTATCTATACATACACACATATACATATATACACACAGTATATGTGTGTGTGTGTGTACATATGTGAATATGTATACATGTATGCATGAGTGTATATATTTCCATATATGGGTATATATATTTCCCTATATTTCCAAATGTATGTACATGTGTGCACACCCATATACATATAGATAGATACATATGTACACACACACACACACACACACATATATATATATATATATACTAAAATATCTTTTCACTTTCCACTATCAAATCATTGGCAGCCAGAGGTGTTATTGGCAAAGCCTACTGTTAAAAGTAACAGCTGTCTTTTCAGTTGGGTTTACTTTATTTCAGCTATAGCTAAGCTTTTGTGAACTCATCACTTTTTTTTGGGGGGGGGGCAATTCATTTTTTTCTGGTTCAAGAAGAGAGGCAAAAATGAAATCGAAGGCTCCAAAGATTTCTAAAATCACTATTGCCACTCAGGAAAATTACCAGAAGCTGAGTTCTTTGGTGTTTATAAAAGCATCAGTTAGCAGCAGTTGAAGATCAATATTTCAAATTTTCCATTCAGAGTCAAACTGAATGATTTTATGTCATATTAGTCAGCATTGTTGCAAGCCCTGTAAAATATATTGGGCCATAAAGGATGTCAAATCAGATTCAAGAGAAAAACATATAGTGGGGAAAAAATGTAAAAGCCATATACTCTACACAGATTCACATTTGTAGACTCATTTGAGATGTATCTCATTTTTTTTCCTATGCTCCTATTATTAATTTTGTCAGTGCCTTTTGGTATATCATGTAGATACTGTTATAAATTAAAGACACATTTATATGAAAGATGTGAGTGACTCCTGAAAATAGCTATAAATGCATAAAGTTCCCAAAATGATTTACCATTACACTAGTTTGCAAAATGCTGAGGTGAATACTTACCAATTTTAGATGCAATTTTTACTTTGAAGTTACTTAGGACACCCACTTCGCCTTCTGGGATTGTGTGAGATGGCAAAAGAAATCAAACTTTACTCATTGTAGACTTTAAAACAGTTTGCCTGCTCTGCTGTTATATGCTTGTAAAATCAACCAATCAATAAAGAATCATCTATTAAGCATCTATTTTATTCCAGGTACTGCACTACATGATGGGGAAAGAAATACTAAGTGTGAAGCCATCCTTCCTCTCAAGGAGCTTGTATTCTTATGAATGCAAGATCCCAAGATCATAGATCTTAACCTGGAAGGGCCCTCAAAAGTCACCTATTCAAAATTCTCATTCTAAAGATGGGGAAAGTGAGACACTAGGAGATTTAGTATTTCACCTGAAGTCACATAGGTAATACAATTCAGTGATGGAATTTGAACTAGTCATCTGATTTCTCTTGTTACATTCTAATTCTCATTATCAAAATTTCCAGTCCTACTTTACCTCTCATCTTGGGTTATAAGTCCTTATGTTTGCCATACAATATTCTATACCTTATATGATACTTTTTATGTAACAAGTGTTTGGAGCATTTTAAGTAATCTAGATGGGTTACTTCATGGATTACTATTGTCAAATAATTTTTGCCAGATAAACAGTCCTCTTTACATAAGAAAAAGAGGATATATCTATAGATATATAGGTATGAATAGATAAATAGATAGAAGAATTGGTACCACTCTAATATGATATATTTAGACAACCTATTGATATTGAGAAATGTGAATAGTTAAAAGACTATACCTTGACACAGTCTCATTTTGCTGTGGATATTTAACGCTATAAATTAATCCCCCAAACAAGGATATTAGATGAGACTAGAAATCAGCTCAGCCAGAAAACAATTAATGATTTTTGCAGAGAAAAGTGCCAGCCCACATTGAAACATTGAAGTAAGCTATAAAAGTGTTTATAAAATCTTGTGGAAGGATATTGTGAAATATAACAAGCAGGATCACATCATAAAACAATGAGATGTATTGTTGGGGGGAGACAATTTTTTTATACAGTTTGGAGACAGGCTCAACAAATTCACATCATCCTTGGGGCATTTAAGGAGAAATGCAAAGAATGACAATGAGCAAGGAAAAAAAAAAACCTGTCAAGATTTCTATAACAAACTCCTTTCTTCATCACTTCATCAATAACGGTATAGTCCATTTGGATAATAAATTATGTCCAATGTGTGGCAAAAATATCAGTAGAATTTATTAGGTTTGATTGGCATACCCAATCAAATCACTATGCCCAACTTAATGTAAATGATAAGATGTACGATTAATCACAGGTTAGAAACTTGGCCAGTTCTTTCCAAGGCCATCACCTCTCTACTGGCTACTCTCCTTTGCTCCCTCTCTCAACATCTTTTTGAATCATTTGAAATCTATACACCCATCTTGACCTCTATCACCAGTCATGCCTTGCCAAAGCTGAAACTTGAATTACTCCCACCATATTCAGGCTTTCCTTCTATTCACAAGCTGCTGAGCGGAGCTAGAGAGAGTCACAGAACTATGTTGACTGGGTCCACTACAAACCTATGCTACATAACTGCAACTGGGCCCTCAATGAAGTGAGATATTCCTTATACATCTTTCTAATTGAGTCACTGTCCAACTCATTAGAGTGACTTCTAAACATATATATTTATTATCACATCTCAAACCTCTCCATGAATCCTCTCTGTCTATCTTATCAGATGAACACTTTGCCTCATACTTCACTGAAAAACATTGAGACCATAAGTGGAGAGATCTTTCCCCCTTCCCTCAACTCACATCATGCATATTTCTCCTTCCAATATCTCTACCTTCACCCTTGTTTCTCATAATAATAACAACCACACTGACACACCCACCACAGCTGATAGTGCAGGTTCTTTTATCTGATTTACTAAGGAAAGACAATGGTTTCTGGGGTCAACAATCTTTTTTTAATTACATAAAATACAAACAGAGAAAAATACAGAGCAGAGAAATAAAGACCAGCAGACAGAGCTGTACTTCCTGAATCAAAATAATACTGCTATGTATACTTAACATTCACCACTGGATCAAGAGAGCTTTTTCCTCTGAGCATTCAGGGAACTCTGAACACAGACACTCCGAGTCTCGACCAGGGAATCACATCTTTCTCATAAGCGAGCCCAAAAGCAAAAGCTCACCTCTCATAACATATACTCTCTCAGCTAATAGGCTCAGAGCCAGAACCCTGCTGACTCAGTGCCTAATTATAAATTAACAAAAGGTGTGTAAGCAGTCCTACAAGCAAGCAACCTTCCCTTAATGGGCTCTATGTGAGGCATATTAATGGTTGGGGAAGATCTTATTCCCCATTAACCTTACACTCATAAAGAGGTAGTCCTGGTTATACCATAGACATCTTAAATTAAATTCTAACTGACTGACATGGTGGTGTGTAAGGGCAATAATACCTGAGACATTGTTTTTAAAAGGTAATATCACAAAAATGCAAATGACAATTAATTTTACTGCTTTTTAATAATACTATTTTTTCTGGCAATAATCCACATAAACATTAAGTGCATCCTTGATAAATGAATAGGTAAATCAGCTAGTATTTCTTTAGTAATGACTTTTTTTCTAGAGACACAAAGAAAAAAAAACTTGCCTATAAAATGTTATATTCCACTGGAGAAATCCATATATGCATATACAAATTAAAACAAAATATACCCAAATTGAATGTGAGAAAATTTTGGTTGGGGATTATCCTATGAATTCTGAGGAGTGAGTGATCAGGAAAAAAAAATATGTGGGAGGTAGATCTTACGTTAAACATTTGAAGAAGCTAAGGATTATAAAAGATAGAGGTAAAGAGGGAGTGAGTTCCATTCAATGGAGTCAGCCAGTACAAAATCATAGAAATAGAAGCTAGAATGTCTAGTGGGAGAAACACTGAATAAGCTAATTTCACTAGACTTCAAAGCATATGATGGAGACAACATGTAACAAACCTAGAAAAATAGGTTGGACACTAATTGTTTAGAGTTTTATAAAACAAACAGAGGGATATGTACTTTTTCTTAATAGGAAGTCACTAGAATTTTATCGACAAGGCCTCCTGAGAAAATTACACTTGGGGTAGAGCCAAGATGACAGCTGGAAAGCAAGGACTTGCATGAGCTCCCCCCCAGGTCCCTCCAAAAACCTATAAAAATGGCTCTGAACAAATTCTAGAACTGCAGAACCCACAAAATAACAGAGGAAAGCAGGGCTCCAGTCCAGGAAAACCTAGATGGTCGCGGGGAAGGGTCTACCACCCGGAGCTGGGAGCAGAACAGAGCAGAGGCCAGCGTGGGCAGTGCCAGGACTAACCAGCCTGGGAGTTGGGCAGAAGAGGCCCTAGCACTCTGAATCAGTAAGCTGTGGCAGTTACCAGACTTCTCAACCCACAAACACCAAAGACAACAGAGAAGGTGAGTGGGAAAAGCTGTGGGGCCAGAGTGAAAGGATTTCCCAGTTTGGCCACTGGCCCAGGGGCAGCAGAGGTGGTACAGCTCTGAGGACAGAGCTTCTGACAAAATACTCTCTACTCTACAAGAAATCATACCCTGAACCAGGCAGCGAAAATGGACTCAGATTCAGACTCAGACTTTGGAATCTTTCTTTGGTGACAAAGAAAACCAAAACATACAGCCAGAAGAAGTCAACAAAGTCAAAGAGCCTACATCAAAAGCCTCCAAGAAAAACATGAACTGGTCTCAGGCCATGGAAGAACTCCAAAAGGGTTTGGAAAAGCAAGTGAGAGAAGTACAGGAAAAATTGGGAAGAGAAATGAGAAGGATGCGAGAAAACCATGAAAAACAAGTCAATTACTTGCTAAAGGAGACCCAAACAAATACTGAAGAAAACAACACCTTAAAAAATAGACTAAAAAATGGCAAAAGAGCTCCAAAAAGCCAATGAGGAGAAGAATGCCTTGAAAGGCAGAATTAGCCAAATGGAAACGGATGTCCAAAAGACCACTGAACAAACTACCACCTTAAAAATTAGATTGGAGCAAGTGGAAGCTAGTGACTTGATGAGAAACAAAGATATTAAGAAACAGAACCAAAGGGGTGAAAAAATGGAAGACAATGGGAAATATCTCATTGGAAAAACCACTGACCTGTAAAACAGATCCAGGAGAGATAATTTAAAAATTATTGGACTACCTGAAAGCCATGATCAAAAAAAGAGCCTAGATATCACCTTTCAAGAAATTATTAAGGAGAACTGCCCTGATATTCTAGAGCCACAGGGCAAAATAGAAATTGAAAGAATCCACTGATCGCCTCCTCAAATAGTTCCCAAAAAGAAATCTCCTGGGAATATTGTCACCAGATTCCAGAGCTGCCATGTCAAGGAGAAAATATTTCAAGCAGCCAGAAAGAAACAATTTGAGTATTGTGGAAACACAATCAGAATAATCCAAGACCTAGCAGCTTCTACATTAAGAGATCGAAGGGCTTGGAATACAATATTCTGGAGGTCAATGGAGCTAGGATTAAAGCCAAGAATCACCTACCCATCAAAATCGAGTATCATGCTCCAAGGCAAAATATGGACTTTCTTTTTTTTTTTTGTTTTTTTTTTTGGCCGGGCAATTGGGGTAAGTGACTTGCCCAAGGTCACACAGCTAGTAAGTGTGTCAAGTGCCTGAGGCTGGATTTGAAGTCAGGTCCTCCTGACTGCAGGGTCAGTGCTCTACTCACTGAGCCACCTAGCTGCCCCAAAAATATGGATTTTCAATAAAATAGAGGACTTTCAAGCTTTCTCAGTGAAAAGACCAGAGATGAATAGAAAAACTGATTTTCAAACACAAGAATCAAGAGAAGCATGAGAAGGTAAACAAGAAAGAGAAATCACAATGGACTTACTAAAGTTGAACTGTTTCGTTTATATTCCTACATGGAAAGATGATGTGTGTAATTCTTGAGACCTCAGTATTAGGGTAAGTGAAGGGAATACACACACACACACACACACAAACACACACACATATATATATATATATATATATATATATATATATATACACATATATATCTATATATATCTAGACAGAAGATACAGGGTGAGTTGAATATGAAGGGATGATGCCTAAAAAAATCAAATTAAGGGATGAGAGAGGAATATATTGAGAGAGGGAGAAAAGGAGAGATAGAATGGGGTAAATTATCTCGCATAAAAGTGGCAAGAAAAAGCAGTCCTGGGGGAAGGGAAGAGGGTCAGGTGAGGTGGAATGAGTGAATCTTGCTCTCATCGGATTCGACCTGAGGAAGGAATAACATACGCATCCAATTGGGTATCTTGCCCCATGGGAAAGGAGGAGGAAGGAGATCAAAAGGGAGGACAATTGAAGGGAGGGCAGATGGGGGAAGAGGTATTCAAAAGCAAACACTTTTGAAAAGGGACAGGGTCAAGGGAGAAAACTGGATAAAGAGGGATAGAATAGGAAGGAGCAAAATATAGTGAGTCTTTCACAACATAAGTATTGTGGAAGGGTTTTGCATAATGATACACATGTGACCTGTGTTGAATTGCTTGCCTTCTTAGGGAGGGTGGGTGGGGAGGGAAGGTGGGAAAGAATTTGGAACTCAAAGTTTTAAAAGAAGATGTTCAAAGTTTTTGCATGCAACTAGGAAATAAGATATACAGGCAATGGGGCATAAAAATCTATCTTGCCCTACAAGAAATTAAGGAAACAGGGGATGGGGTAAGTGGGGTGACAGAAGGGAGGGTTGACTGGGTAACGGGACATCAGAATATATGCCATCTTGGAGTGGGGGGGAGGGTAGAAATGGGGAGAAAATTTGTAATTCAAACTCTTGTTAAAATTAGTGCTGAAAACTAAAAATATTAAATGAATAAATAATGATTTAAAAAAAGAAATGTGCACTTTAGCAATATCTCTTTGCTAACTTTGTGTAGAAGAAATTGGAGAGAAGAGAATTTTGAGTTAGGAAGACCAATTCAGAAAATATGGTAATAATCCAGGTGAGTTGGAATGGAGGCCTAATTTATTGTGGTAGACATGTGAATAGAGAAAAGAGGGTGTATGTTGGAGAGGTTGTTGAGGAAGACAGTACATAAATAATCATTTATTAAGTACATACTATGTATCAGGAAATGTGCTATATAGTAGGGATAGAAAGACAAGCAAAAAACAAACAAAAAAATAAAAACAAGGAGTTCCCAGACTAATGGAGGATATAACATGAAAACAACTATGTACAGGGAGATATATAGAGGATAAATTAGAAATAATCAAAATGAGGATAAAAATAATCCTTAATGGCATTAAGAAGGGCTTCTCACAGTAGGTAGAAATTTACCTGATACTTGAAGGAATTCTATGGAAATCAGAAGATAGAACTGAAGAAAGAATATTTTCCAGGGATGAAAAAGAGCCAGTAAAATAAAAAGTGAGTTGATTATAAGGTTTGAGGGAAAGTGAAGAATTAAGCTTAACTTTGGGGGTATCATACTTGGTCACTGAAAGGATAGTAATGCCCTTGACAAAATTAGGGAAATTTGGAAGAAAGAGGGTAATAAGAGGGAAGAAGGGTTAATTGAGAGAAAGGCTAATGAATTCTATTTCAAATGTATTAAGTTTGAGATGCCAATTGACTATGAAGTTGGATGTGTCCAATAGGCAATTGTTGATACAGAACTAGATCTAATGAAAGAGACTGGGGCTGGATGCATAGAACTGGGAGTCTTCTTCATAGACATTATAATTGAAGCCATGGAAACTAATTGATACAATCATAGGTAATGTAGAAGAGGAAAGAAAATAGGGCAAAGTACAGAACCTGAATACGTGAATAAAGAATTAGTGGGATAAGATGGCCGCATGAAGGCAGCATCTTACCGAAGCTCTCTCACAAGGTCTGTCAGATTCCCATAAAAAAGTGAATTTGAGCAGATTTGAGAGAGTCAGAAACCGCGAGCAGTCTGTGTAGGGCAAATTTCTGAGCCGAGAGAGTCTGAGGGGCCGGAGGCACGAACCTGTGGGCTCGGAGAGTGCTCGGTGCGGAGCTGCTCCAGACCAAGGTGGAAGCGGCTGGCCGGGAAATCCACGTGGGAGACGGGCTGGGAGAAAGCTGGGCGCCCGAAACCGGTGATGATCCCCAGGACTCCCAACACAGGATGGCAGTCTGTGGAAGTGACGAGAGGCAGCGCAACGCCACCCATGAAACATCGTCTCCAGAAGTTTGCAGCCCAAACATATTAAACATGGCTTCTTGAACTTCTGGGAGTTCTTAATGTCCAGGTAAACAGCTCTAATCCCTCCCCTCTCCACCCAGAGAATCCCTTGGGAAGAAAAAAAAGAATGCTGGAACTGAGCAGAAAGTAGTGGGGCTTCAGTGGTCAAATAGCAGAAGTTCATTAGTCCTATAGGGGCAGAGTCGGCAGGGGTCAACGCCAGGAGCCCAGACATAACCTTGCTCCCACAGGGGAAGTGCCAGACATCAGCTCAAACAACAAACGGCTGAGACCATTGCTGAAAAGCAAGTGATGGAGAGCACCCACAGGGAGTGAGACACCAGGGAGCCAGACCTCTCCCCCACACCTCAGGAAACTGAAGGTTATAATTCTAGACTCACAACCCCCAGAATAAGAAAGCTGGGACAGAAAGCCCTGAGGCCCACAGATAGAAATTCATTGTAAATCCAGGAAAAGGCAAACCAACATGAAGAAGAACACAAAACAACCGAGGACAATAGATTCTTTTTATGGAGAAAGACAGGATCACAATACCAACATAGAAGTGGATAGCAATGACACTGTAGATACATCGGATACCTCAAAAGGTAATATGAACTGGTCTCCAGCCCAAAAAGCACTGCTGGAAGAGCTAAAGGAGGATTTTAAAAACCAAATTGGGGAGCTAAAAGAAAATATGGAAAAAAAGATTGGTGAAATGGCTACGGAGATTCAGAATCTAGAGAGAGAAAATCACACCCTAAGAGGCAAAATCAACCAATTGGAAAAGGAGACTCAAAAGCAAAATGTAAACACTAACTCACTAAAAATTAGACTTGAGCAAATGGAAGCTAATGAATCTATGAGGCACCAAGAAGTAATAAAACAAAACGTAAAGAATGAAAAAATAGAAAAAAAAAATGTGAAATATCTGATTGGCAAAACAACTGACCTGGAAAATAGATCCAGGAGAGACAATTTGAGAGTATTGGTCTACCGGAAATCCACGATGAAAAAAAGAGCCTTGACAGTATCTTCGAAGAAATTATCAAAGACAACTGCCCAGATGTCCTAGAACCAGAGGGCAAAATAGTCATTGAAAGAATTCACCGATCACCCCCTGAAAGAGATCCCAAACTGAAAACACCAAGAAATATTATAGCCAAATTTCAGAGCTATAAACTCAAGGAGAAAATACTGCAAGCAGCCAAAAAGAAGCAATTCAAATATCGTGGAACTACAGTCAAGATCATGCAGAATCTCTCAGCTTCCACATTAAATGACAGGAGAAATTGGAATATGATATTCTGAAGGGCAAAGGAGCTGGGATTACAAGCAAGGATCAACTACCCAGCAAAACTAAGCATAATTATCCAGGAAAGGCGATGGACATTCAATGAAATAAGGGAATTCCAGACCTTGCTGGTGAAATGGCCAGAACTCAATGGAAAATTTGATCTCCAAATCCAAAACTCAAGAGAGACATAAAAAGGTAACCAGGGGGAAAAACCCACAAACCTTATTAACCAATAAGGGTAGGTTGTTTACCTCTTTATGTGGGATTATATCATCTGATGTATGTTTTATGTATATATATATATATATATATATATATATATATATACATATATATATATACACACATATATAAGTCATTCTTGTGAATGGTACAGCTATTATGACAATTGAAAGGGATATACATAGGTTGTGAATGCCTGTATAAATTAACTGATGTAAAGATATAAAATATAAGAGATATAAAGGGAGGGCTATGAGGGAAGCAGTAAGGAGGTAGTAGAAAAGGGTAAATTACACCAAATGAAGTGGCACAAAAACATATTATAGTAGAGGGAAAGAAGGGAGGGAGAAGAGCAGTATTTGAGCTTTACTGTCATCTGATCTAGTTCAAGAAGGGAATAACATACTCTGATAAGTTTAGAAATCTAACTTGTCCTACGGGAAGTGGGAGGGTAAGGGGGGAAAAAGGGAGGGGGGTGGTCAGAAGGGGGAGGAGAAGTAGCAAGTGGGTAATGGTAAGATAAGGGAGGGGAATAAAGAGGGAGGGGTAACTGAGGAAAGCAGCGGTCAAAAGCAAAACTTTGTTGAGGAGGAGAAGGGGAAAGGAAGAAATAAAAGCATAAACAGGGGGAATTAGGATAGAGAAAAAGACACAGATAGAAATCATAACCCTGAACGTGCAGGGGATGAACATTCTCACAAAACAGAAGCAGATAGCAAAATGGATTAAAAACCATAATCCCACAATATGCTGTTTACAAGAAACGCATTTGAAACAGGGGGATACACATAGAGTAAAGGTAAAAGGCTGGAGTAAAATATATTGTGCCTCAGCTAAAGTAAAAAAAAGCAGGTGTAGCAATCCTAATCTCAGACAAAGCAAAAGTAAAGATAGATTCAATTAAAAGAGATAAGAAAGGACATTATATCCTGCTAAAAGGCACCATAAACAAAGAAGCAATATCATTGCTTAACGTATATGCACCAAGTGGTAAGGCATACAAATTCTTAGAGAAGAGGTTAAGGGAGTTACAGGAAGAATTAGACAGCAAAACTATAATATTGGGAGACCTCACCCTCCCACTTTCTGAACTTGATAAATCTAACCTCAAAATAAATAAGAAAAAAAGTTAAGGAGGTAAACAGAATTTTAGAAAAGGCACAAATGATAGACCTCTGGAGAAAACTGAATGGGCATAAAAGGGAATATACTTTCTTCTCAAAAGTACATGGCCCATACTCAAAAATTGACCATGTACTAGGGCATAAAATCCTCACAATCCAGTGCAGAAAAGCCGAAGTAGTCAATGAATCCTTTTCAGATCATGATGCAATAAGACTCATTTTTAATAAAGTACCATGGAAAAATAAGCTAAAAACTAATGGGAAACTAAATAATTTAATTCTAAAGAATGAGTGGGCCAAAGAACAAATCAGAGAAACAATTAATAATTTCATTCAAGAGAATGACAATAATGAAACAACATACCAAAACTTATGGGATGCAGCAAAAGCAGTTCTTAGGGGAAGTTTTATATCCCTAAATGCCTACATGAATAAAATAGGGAAAGAGGAGATCAATGATCTGGGCATACAGCTGAAAAAGCTAGAAAAAGAGCAAATTGAAAACCCCCAATTAAATACCAAATTAGAAATACTGAAAATCAAAGGAGAGATTAATAAAATTGAAACCAAGAAAACTATTGAATTAATGAATAAAACAAAGAGCTGGTTTTATGAAAAAAAAACAATAAAATTGATAAACCTTTGACCAATTTGATTAAAAAAAAGAAAGAAGAAAATCAAATTACCCGTATCAAAAATGAAAAGGGTGAGGTCACCTCTAATGAAGAGGAAATCAAAACAATAATTAGGAATTATTTTGCCCAACTGTATGCCCATAAATTTGACAACCTTAGAGATATGGATGAATATCTACAAAACATAAACTGCCCAGGCTAACAGAGAAGGAAGAGAAATTTCTTAATAGCCCCATATCAGAAAAAGAAATTGAGCGGGCCATCAATGAACTCCCTAGGAAAAAATCTCCAGGGCCAGATGGTTTTACATGTGAATTCTCTCAAACATTTAAAGAACAAATAATTCCAATACTTTGTAGACTATTTGGTAAAATAGGTGAAGAAGGAGTCCTACCAAATTCTTTTTATGACACAAATTTGGTACTAATACCCAAACCAGGTAGAGTCAAAACAGAGAAAGAAAATTATAGACCAATTTCTCTAATGAATATTGATGCAAAAATTTTAAATATAATATTAGCAAAAAGATTGCAGCAACTCATTACGAGAATAATACACCATGACCAGGTAGGATTTATGCCAGGAATGCAAGGCTGGTTCAATATTAGGAAAACTATTAGCATAATTGACCATATCAACAACAAAACTAGCAGAAACCATATGATCATCTCAATAGACGCAGAAAAAGCCTTTGACAAAGTACAACACCCATTCCTATTAAAAACACTAGAAAGCATAGGAATAAGTGGAACCTTCCTTAAAATCATAAATAGCATCTACCTAAAACCATCGACAAGCATTATTTGTAATGGGGATAAGCTAGATGCATTCCCAATAAGATCAGGGGTGAAACAAGGATGTCCATTATCACCCCTATTATTCAATTTGGTTCTAGAAACATTAGCTGTAGCAATAAGAGAAGAAAAAGAAATTGAAGGATTTAGAATAGGAAAAGAAGAAACTAAATTATCACTTTTTGCAGATGATATGATGATTTATCTAGAGAATCCTAGAGAATCAAGTAAAAAACTACTTGAAATAATAAACAACTTTAGCAAAGTTGCAGGATATAAAATAAACCCACATAAATCCTCAGCATTCCTATACATTACTGACAAAGCCCAACAGCAAGAGATAGAAAGAGAAATTCCATTCAAAGTTACTGAAGGCACTATAAAATATTTGGGAGTCTATTTGCCAAGACAAACCCAGGGCCTGTATGAACATAACTATGCAACACTTTTCACGTGAATAAAATCAGATCTAAATAAATGGAAAAATATCAGTTGCTCATGGTTAGGCTGAGCTAATATAATAAAAATGACAATTTTACCTAAATTAATCTATCTATTGAGTGCCATACCAACAGAGCTACCAAAAAATTATTTTACTGAGCTGGACAAAATAATAACAAAATTCATTTGGAAAAACAAGAGGTCTAGAGTATCTAGGGTATTAATGAAAAGACATGCTAGAGAAGGTGGCTTAGCCATACCAGATATTAAACTGTACTACAGAGCAGCAGTCATCAAAACTGCCCGGTACTGGTTAAGAAACAGGGGTGTGGATCAGTGGAATAGGATAGGTACACAAGTAGGTGAAATCAAAAGGTTTAGCAATCTACTCTTTGATAAACCCAAAGAGTCCAGCTTCTGGGCTAATAATTCACTATTTCACAAAAACTGTTGGGAAAATTGGAAAATGGTAGGGAAAAAACTGGGCATAGACCAATATCTTACACCATATACCAAAATAAAGTCAAAATGGGTTCATGATTTAGGAGTAAAAGCTGATACTATAAGTAATTTGGGAAAGCAAGGAATAGTTTACTTATCAGATTTATGGAAAAGTAAAGAATTCATGACCCAACAAGAGATAGAGAGCATTACAAAATGCAAAATGGATAATTTTGATTATGTCAAATTGAAATGTTTTTGTACAGAAAAAGCCAATGCAACAAGAATTAGGAGGGAAGCAGAAAATTGGGAGACAATCTTTGCAACTAATATCTCTGATAAAGGCCTCATTTCTAAAATATACAGGGAACTGAGCCAAATATATAGGAATACAAGCCATTCCCCAATTGAGAAATGGTCAAAGGATATGAACAGGCAGTTTTCAGAGGAAGAAATTAAAGCTATCTATAGGCATATGAAAAAATGCTCTGGATCACTACTGATTAGAGAAATGCAAATCAAAACAACTCTTAGATACCACATCTCTCCTGTCAGATTGGCTAAAATAACAAAACAGGAAAATGATAAATGCTGGAAAGGATGTGGGGAAATTGGAACATTGTTGCATTGCTGGTGGAGTTGTGAGCTGATCCAGCAATTTTGAAGAGCAGTTTGGAACTATGCCCAAAGGGCTATAGAAATGTTCATACCCTTTGACCCAGCAATACCACTTCTAGGGTTGTATCCCAAAGAAATCACACAAGCGGGAAAAGGACCCATATGTACAATGATATTTATAGCGGCTCTTTTTGTGGTAGCCAAGAATTGGAAATCAAAGGGATGCCCATCAATTGGGGAATGGCTGAACAAGCTGTTGTATATGAAGGTGATGGAATACTACCGTGCCATAAGAAATGGGGATGATGCAGACTACGTAACAACCTGGAAAAACCTACACGACATAATGCTGAGTGAGCAGAGCAGAGCCAGGAGAACGTTGTGCACAGCCACTGATATATGGATTCCGTGAGGACCAACCCTGACATACTGCGCTCTTCTCAGCAACCTAAGGGGCAAGGACAACTCCAGGGGACTCACGATGGAGAATGCTAGCTTCATCCAGAGAAAGAACTGTGAAGTTTGAATACAGAATGAGGCTCACTACATGCTCGCCTTTTTTGCTTCTCTTTTGTTTTTGTTTCTGAGGTTTTTTTTGGTTCTGTTTCTTCTTTCTCATGATTCATTCCATTGGTCAAAATTCTTCTCCACAACTTGACTAGTGCATAAATTAATTCAATGCGAAGTTATACAGGACAGTTATATGAGCTTCCATGCCATCTTGGGGAGGGAGGGGGGAGGGAGGGGAGAAAATCTGGAACTCAAAACTATGTAGAACCATGTGTGGTAAACTAAAAATAAATAAATTAATAAAAAAAAGAATTAGTGGGATTTTTCAAATGATAATCTGTAGTCAATCATTGAGTATTTATTTAGCACTTGCTATGTGCCAAATACTATGCTAAATAATGGGGATACAAATAACAACAAAAAACAAAATACAATAAAAGCCAAAAACCACAAATGAGCAAAAGTAGTCTCTACCATTGAGGAGTTCAAAAGCAAATAAACATATAACAAACAATTATGTGCATGTATACACACATGTGTGTGCATAGAGAACGAGAGACGAAGACAGAGACTGAGAGACAGAAAAAGAGACAGAGAAAGAATCTATGCCATGTGATCTAACAGGGACTGCAGTAGCATTTAGGGTTACCATGACAGCATTCTTAGAAAGAGTAGGTATCTGAGACTTTAAGAAAGCCATGAATGGTCTCCTGGATCATCAATGACGGGGTTCTCCAGATGGTCCTGTTTCAAATGTCATCATGTTTGCATCAAAGTCCAGAGTATTGCAAAGCCTACTAAATGATCTTTTTTTTAAAAAAAATCACCCAACAAAACAGGAAATCAAATGAATGAAGCATGGTTGTTTTCAATAGGCCTTGAAGTGAGCACAGATATTGCCAGATTCATTCATTCAATAATCATTTATCAAGTACTTTTATTACACACAGATAACCAAGTTAGGTACTGTTGGAGACACATAAAGCTTTTAAGGGCTTACCACATAAACAGCTCAAAGTCAAGTGTAAGAAAGTATAAAAGAAAAAAAACAGGAATGAAACAAAGAACTTAAAATTGAATATCACAGACTGGGTATAAGTTCTGAGGAAAACAAAAAATAGTTATGATGTCTGTGAGCTGAGTTGGTCAAAGGAAACTTCTTTGAAGACTGACCTTGGTCTTGACAGGAACAATTTGGGGGCAACATAGAATAAGGCTTGAGAGAAAGCACAGAAGTGAAAATGAGTGAAAAGTATTTGAAAAGAGCAAGGTCAGTCTGATAAAGCACAGTGATGCAACTAGCTGAGTACTGAGCATTATGGTGATGAATGTGAGCCTTGAGTGTTAGCCTTGAGTCCCAGGCTGAGGAATCCCTAATTGACAGTCTGATCAGGGCTTTCTTATATGTTATAAATGCCACTGAAATTCTAGAAACAGAGATGAAATGAGCTTCAGGAAGTTCAGAGACTGTCTTGGGCTAGTGCCCAGGGCTATCAGCAGTAAAGTCAGAGACTTTACTTCACTTGTTTTTCTTGACTAACCTCTGAATAGCCACTTTTCAATTCTTTACCTTATACTCACATGGTATGATTCCTGGGAGAATAAACACAATTTTCTTGACTGAAAAGAAAAGTTATTTGAATAAAAATAGGTGACATATGTCTCTAGGTTGATAAAATTGTGTTTGAAAAGAATTTGGAGGAATATTTAATTTGACCATATCCTTTGCCTCCTTCAGCCCTAAGGATTCACTCTCATAGCTGGCTGACTTTTGCATTAGGCTAAGGGCAGGAGAAAATAAACAAACATTACTTTATGAGAACAAAAAATGTAAAATGTGTAAAAAAACAGGAAAGGGAAAACCCCTTTGGAAATCCCACATGGAAAGTTTTAGCTCAAGATGATAGTTGTGTGACTAATTTCACAACACACAGAGAGATGACACCAAGATTAAGGTAAGCAATTGTTTTTTGTGTATCTGTGGCTAATATGGTCCTGTCTTCAACAGACTTACAGTCTTATAGGAATGATACATTCATGAAACAAGTAGAGAACAAGACATTACAGAATCAGTTCAATTTTATGATTCATGAGCATTTATTAATGAATATATCTTTAAAAGCATTTATCAAATAGTCACTTTGCACTGGACCTTGGCCTAAGTGTTGGGGATGCAAAGAAAAAGTTAAAACAATACTTTCACTTCATGTCCTAATGACAGGCAATGAACAAATGTATAGATATATAAAAGAAACACATAAATACATACAGTCTTAGAAGAGAAAACACTGAGCTGGGGAATGAGGAAAGGCTTTCTGCAGGATTTGAGCTGAGTCTTGACTTGGAAGCTATTTCTGGTTTTGTTCAAAAATGATAATAATGAGTATAGGGATACATAGAACAATAAAGGCTTGGTAAGCCTTCTAGGTCCTTTGGTGCAGCCTTTTCACTGAGTCTAAGCTTCACCGAACAAATCCTTTTCCTAAGGGAATTTGTTCTGTGAAGTTTGGATTCAGTCAAAGGGCTGCACTGAGGACCTAGAGTCACATATGGCCTTGAGGCCACAGGTTCCCCTCTCCAGGCTTACACTCTCTCTCTAAAAGTTTCAACATCTGTTCCTGATTTTGTTTTTCTTTTGAGAGAAGATGAGTTTATGTTTGGATGTGTCTAGCAGGCAGGGAACTAAGAAAAGAAAAAAAAGAAGCTCCAGGATGGAAATTTGTGAGACACCCATACTTAATGGGAGGAGGAACAGAGGAGCCAGAGAAGGAGTGGTGACATAGGAATGAGAAGAACCAAGAAAGAAGGAGAGACAAAGCCAGACCTCAAGGAATTTAAGACTTAGTGAGCAGTGAAAAAGACAAGGCAATGAATATAGAAATTTATTCTGGGAATTTATTAGTGAGAAAAGAGATATAGGAGGAGAAATAGAGACATGGGAATTTTAAGGGGAGTGTTTGCATGTATGAGTGCATGTTTTTAAAGATATGAATCTCAGCAAGTTTATAAGCAAAGGAGAAAAAATTAGAGAAGAAAATGCTGAAGACAGAATAATGGGTTGAATAAAATGAAATGGTATCTGAAAAAGGAGAGAAATGTAACTGAGGCAAAAAGTGGAAGAGTTAGTCTTAGCAAGGCGAGAGGAGAGCTTATCCCCTGAGACAAAAGGGGAGAAGCAAAGGATGTCAGAAAAGGTGAGAGAAAAGAACTCAGTACAAATGATTTCAATATTCTCAGTAAAGTATGACATTCCTTATTATAATTTTTTTAATGAGCACCTTTGGAATTGAAGTTGGAGGTCTGCAGGAGAGAAGAGGTTTTGGAATAGTAAAGGTAAGGGACATGATAATGAGTCATCATCTAGAGATGAAGAGAGTTGCCACATAGAAATAAAAGTCAGATTGAGATGAGGGAACATCAATTTGTAGACAGCCTAGTCACTAGCCCTTTTTTAAATTCTTTCTTATGAGTCCATGATGTCCATGAAATAGATGCAGGTAGCAGGAATGATATTAACAGAAAAGTTATAACATTAGCAAAGAAAGAGCAGCAGAAACTTGGGGGAAACTTGGTTTCAAGAAAAGTGGATAATGTGTTGTTGAAATGACTAAAAGCATGATTAAGCCTGCCAAAGGAGAGAAGTGAGGCAAGAACACGGATGATGATCTGTAAAAATGGGGCAAAGAACTTAGGTACTGTGGAACATGATAAGGGCATAGAGTAGGTTTACAAAATATTGGGGGAGATTTGAAGGGGACAATTGGGGAAGACTTGAAAAGGAAGGAGACTGATCCAAAAAGGAAAATTCAGAATTCCTAATTTTTATATATGAAGTAATCATGAATAATAGTGAAATCTGAGATGTAACAAAGAATATTTTGCTGAATATTTAATAACTACCTATCTGGGGGAAAAAGTATGGACAACAATCTTTTAACTTTAATCTACATTGTTAACATTTTTATCTATCATCTCATTAAGTCTAGACATTCAACAAAATATTCAAGTCTGGATTTGTAGTGTTCGCTGATTTCCAGATGTAAATGCTCACACTGAAAATTTAATAATTATATCTTATGAGCTCATTCAACCTGACTCCTGCAGACCCCTGGATATAAGATTCACTGTGTATGACTGAAATACCAAAAAGTTGAAGGTTAGGGAGGTAAGAGTAGATTGTTGAAGTGAGAATACTGGTGCTAATAGTCTGGGTCTACTTTATTCACTGTGATGTTTTCACCTAGTCAGAACGAAGACATTTAATATTGGTCAAAATGAACTAATCATTAACCATTAGAAAACCTGCTGAAGTGCCTTTGAAACTGGGAAGAAGCTTTTGATAATAGATAACATCACAAATCACTAATATCAAAAAGAGTATGAACCAACATACATATACCTTAATTTTGTTGACCAGAGTCATAAATGAAAAACAAATAAGAAAAATGTCATGGTACTGCAAACGGGATTTTTAGGAACATAAAACTATTCTTCATTGTCACAGTAGATTATCTTATACAGGAACTTTATCTTTGAATGACATCTCCACAAATGTCCTGCTCCGCTGAATTATCATAGGAGTAAGGTTTAGTTGGTTTCTCAAATTCTATGCTAACACGGGTACAAGATCTGTCACAGCGTACCATACTGTAAAGGCTTCTGGTATGCATCCACCAACAAAATTGTTGGTCCAAGATAAGTCCAGCTAAGATCTGCAAACTTATGACCAGGTTCTATACATGGGGATGGATTTTTGCCTATAGCAACACTGAAAGATCACCTTCTAAACCAAAGAAGGATTGCAATCTGCATCACTGGAGGCAGCATTTTATTTTTAAATTTTAAGTTTATTTTGATTTTTAGTTAACAGCACTCAGTTGCACAAGTTTGTGGGTTCCAAATTTTCTCTCCCTTCCTCTCCTCCCCTCTTTCCCCCAAGACGGTATGTAATCCAATGTAGGTTCTACATATACCTTCACACTGAACTTATTTACATAATCATCCAGTTTAAAGAAGAATTATAACCAACAGAGTGAATCATGAGAAAGGAGAAATGAAATCAAGAAAGAAGGGACAAAAGAGAGCAAATACTTTGCCTCAATCTGCATTCAGACTCCATAATTCTTTCTCTGGATCTGCACAGCTTTTTCCATCATGAGTCTTTTGAAGTTGTCTCTGAACCTTGCATTGATGAGAGGATCCAAATCTATCAAAGTTAGTCCTTTACAGATACCATGTGCCTGAAATCGTGTATAATGATCTCCTGGTTCTTCTCCCTTCATTCAGTATCAGTTCATATAAGTCTTTCCAGGGTATAATGAAGTCCTTCTCCTCCTCATTTCTTATAGCATAATAGTATTCCATTACATTCATATACCACCGTTTGTTTAGCCATTCCCAAATTGATGGGTGTACTCTCGATTTCCAATTCTTTGCCACAACAAAAAGAGCTGCTATAAATATTTTTGTACATATTGGTCCATTTCCCACTTGTGTGATCTCTTTGGGATACAGCCCTAGAAGTGGTATTGCTGGGTCAAAGAGTATGCACATTTTATAGCCCTTTGGGCATAGTTCCAAATTGCTCTCCAGAATGGTTGGATCAGTTCACAACTCCACCAACAATATTCCAATTTTCCCCCATCCTCTTCAGCATTTATCCTTTGCCTGTTCTGTCATTTTAGCCAATCTGCCAGGAGAGATGTGGTACCTAAGAGTTGTTTTGATTTGCATTTCTCTAATCAACAGCGATTTAGAGCATTTTTGTCATATGATTATAGATGTCTTTAATTTCTTCCTCTGCAAACTGCCTGTTCATATCCTTTGACCATTTATCAATTGGTGAATGACTTGTATTTCTATAAATTTGGCTCAGTTCCTTGTACCTTTTAAATATGAGGCCTTTATCAGAGACACTGGTAGTAAAGATTCTTTCTCAATTTTCTGCTTCCCTCCTAATCTTTGTTGCATTGGCTTTGTCTGTACAAAAACTTTTCAATTTAGCATAATCAAAATTATCCATTTTGTAACACTATCTCTTCTTGGGTCATGAATTCTTCCCTTTCCCAAAAATCTGACAGGTAAACTATTCGTTGCTCTCCCAAATTGCTCATAGTATCAGCCTTTACTACTAAATCATGAACCCATTTTAAGTTTATTTTGGTATACAGTCTAAGACATTGTTCTATGTCCATTTTCTGCCATACTGTTTTTCAGTTTTCCCAGAAGTTTTTGTGAAATAGTGAATTCTTAGCTCAGAAGCTGGATTTTTGGGGGTTTATCAAAGAATAGATTGCTATAGTCATTGAATATTGCATCTTGTATACCTAAGCTATTTCCTTGATCCACCACTCTGTTTCTTCGCCGGTACCAAATAGTTTTGATGACTACTGCTTCACAATACAGTTAATATCTGGCATGGCTAAGCCACCTTCTCTAGCATTTCTTTTCATTAATGCTCTAGATATTCTGGATGTTTCTTCCAGATGAACTTGGTTATTATTTTATTCAGCTCTGTAAAATATTTTTGGCAGTTTGATTGGTATGACACTGAATAAGTAAATTAATTTAGGTAAAATTCTCCTTTTTATTATATTAGCTCAGCCTAACCATGAGCAACTGATGTTTTTCCATTTATTTAGATGTGACTTTATTTGTGTGAAAAGTGTTTTGTAATTGTGTTCATATAGATCTTGGGTTTGTCTTGGCAGGTAGACTCCCAAATATTTTATAGTGTCTGCAGTAACTGGAAATGGAATTTCTCATTTTTTCTCTTGCTGTTGGACTTAGTTAGTAATATACAGGAATGTTGAGGATTTATGTGGGTTTATTTTATATCCTGCTATGTTGCTAAAGTTATTTATTATTTCAAGTAGTTTTCTTTTACTTGATTCTCTAGGATTCTCTAAACAAATCATCATATCATCTGCAAAGAGTGATAACTTAGTTTTTTTCTTTGCGTGTTCTAATTATTTCAATTTCCTTTTCTTCTCTTATTGCTAAAGCTAACATTTCTCATACTAAATGGAGGCATTATTCTTTTTTTAAAAAAATTTTTCATTTTTATTTAATATTTTAGGTTTCAACACTGATTTCCACAAGATTTTCAGTTACAATTTTTCTCCCCATTTCTACCCTCCCCCCCCATTCCAAGATGGCATATATTCTGATTGCCTCGTTCCCCAGTCAGTCCTCCCTTCTGTTGCCCCACTCGCCTCACCCATCTTCTTTCCCCTTAATTTCTTGTAGGGCAGGATAGAGTTCCATGCCCCATTCCCAATATATCTTGTTTCCCAGCTGCACGGATCTGCTTTTAAAACTGATTTCCAAATTCCATTCCCTCTTCCCTTCCCACCCACCCTCCCTAGGAAACCAAGCAATTCAGTGTAGGTCACACATGTATCATTATGTAAAACACTTCCACAATACTCATGTTGTGAAATGCTAACTATATTTTCTTCCATCCTATCCTGTCTTCCTTTATTCAGTTTCCTCCCTTGACCCTGTCCCTTTTCAAAAGTGTTTGCTTTTGATTACCTCCTCCCCCTATCTACCCTCCCTTCTATCATCCCCCCTTCTTTGTCCCCTTCCCATTACTTTCATGCGGAGTAAGATACCCAATTGAGTGTATATGTTATTCCCTCCTCAAGTTGGATCTGGTGACAGCAAGATTCATTCATTCCCCCTCACCTGCCCCCTCTTCCTTTCTAACAGAACTGCTTTTTCTTGCCACTTTTACGTTAGATAATTTACCCCATTCTATCTCTCCCTTTCTCCCTCTCTCAATATATTCCTCTCACTCCTTAATTTAGTTTTATTTTTTTAGATATCATCCCTTCATATTTAATTCATCCTGTGCCTTATGCCTATATATATATATATATATATATATATATATATATACATGTATGTATGTGTGTGTGTATATATATATATATATATATATATATATATATATATATATATATTCCCTTCAACTACCATAATACTGAGAAAAGTCTCATGAATTACACACATCATCTTTCCATGCAGGAATGTAAACAAAACAGTTCCACTTTAGTAAGTCCCTTATGAATTCTTTTTCTTGTTTACCTTTTCATGCTTCTCTTGATTCTTGTATTTGAAACTCAATTTTTCTATTCAGCTCTGGTCTTTCCATTAAGAAAGCTTGAACATCCTCCATTTTATTGAAAATCCACTTTTTCCTCTGAAGTATTATGCTCAGTTTTGCTGGATAGGTGATTCTTGGTTTTAACCTTAGCTCCTTTGACCTCCAGAATATCATATTCCAAGCCCTTCAATCTCTTAACATAGAAGCTGCTAGATCTTGTGTTACCTTGATTGTGTTTCCACAATACTCAAATTGTTGCTTTCTGGCTGCTTGCAGTATTTTCTCCTTGACCTAGAAACTCAAGAATTTGGCGACAATATTACTAGGAGTTTTCTTTTTGGGGTCTTTATCAAGAGACAATTGGTGGATTCTGTCAATTTCTATTTTACCTTCTGGCTCTAGAATATCAGGGCAGTTTTCCTTCATAATTTCTTGAAAGATGATATCTAGGCTCTTTTTTGATCATGGTTTTCAGGTAGTCCAATAATTTCTGAATTATCTCTCCTGGATCTATTTTCCAAGTCAGTGGTTTTTCTGATTAGATATTTCACATTGTCTTCAACTTTTTCATTCCTTTGGTTCTGTTTTATACTATCTTCATTTCTCATAAAGTCACTAGCTTCCACTTGCTCCAGTCTCATTTTTAAGGTAGTATTTTCTTCAGCGGTCTTTTGGACCTCCTTTACAATTTGACTAATTCTCCCTTTCAAGGCATTCTTCTCCTCATTGACTTTTTGGAGCTCTTTTGATATTTAGGTTAGTCTATTCTTTAAGTTATTATTTTCTTCAGTACTTTTTTGGGTCTCCTTTAGCAAGTCATTGACTTGTTTTTCATGGTTTTCTTGCATCCTTCTCATTTCTTTTCCCAATTTTTCCTCTACTTCTCTTACTTGCTTTTCCAAATTCTTTTTGAGCTCTTCCATGGCCTGAGACCAATTCATATTTTTCTTGGAGGCTTTTGATGTAGGCTCTTTGACTTTGTTGACTTCTTCTGGCCATATGTTTTGATCTTCTTTGTCACCAAAAAAGGAATCTAGAGTTTGAGTGTGAGTTTGAGTCTGATTTCATTTTCACTGCCTGTTCATGTTCCCAGCCAACTACTTTACCCTTGACCTTTTTGCCAGGGTATCTCTGCTTGTAGAGTAGAGAGTACTTTGTCCGAAGTTTTAGGTTCCAAGTGCTGCTGTTTTCAGAGCTACTCCTATTCCATCATCACCACAGGCTCTATCACAGCAGCACTCCTCCTCCCTCTAGAACTGCCAACCAGGACTGCCATCCAGATCCAAGCAGGGCACAACAAGAGAACTTGCCTCTGTGCCCACAATATACTCCTTGTACTCCCGCTCTGATCCACTGCTAGATTCCTACCACAGTGTGAGCCAGGGACTTAGGAATCAGCTGATGCCAGAGCTCTGGAAGCATCCTCAGGAGCTTCCTGCTGCTGCCACCACCACCACTGCACCACCTCTACCACCCTCAGGGATGATCCCGGATGGTTCTCACCTCAATCCCGCAGTTTCTCGCTAACCTGCTGTTTGGTGTTTGTGGGTTGAGAAGTCTGGTAACTGCCACAGCTCAATGATTCATGGCACTTAGGCCTGTTCTGACTGGCTGACTCCCAATCTGGTCTGTCCTGGAATGGCCCACTTGTGGGCTGTGCTCCACTCCCAGCACTGTGCAATAGGTTCTTCCCAGCAACCATTCAAGCTCTCCTGGGCTGCAGATCTGTTTCTCTCTGCTATTTCATGGGTTCCACAGCTCTAGAATTTGTTCAGAGCCATTCTTACAGGTGTTTGGAGGGATTTAGGGGAGAGCTTAAGCAAGTCCCTGCTTTCCAGCCTCCATCTTGGCTCTGCCCCCAGCATTATTCTTAATAATGAAATCAGAGCCACTTAAAGAATTCACACACTGACATGCACATATGTGCGTGCACACACACACACACACACACACACATACATCCAGAGTGCCCAGGGTTATCAGCAGTAAAGTCAGAGACTTTTTGTTTGGTAAGCCTTTAACTTCTTTGTTTATCTCCAATAGTATGTGAGTCAGTCATCTGTATATAATATATATACATACACACATATTTCAATGTGAGTAGCCCATGAAGACAGTAAGTGGTAGTAATTGTAAAATAAATAAATAACTTGGGAATTATCACACAAGAAATCCATTTTATTTATACATTAATAATATAATTACTGCTGAGCATTACATTTTTATTTTTTTATTTTCTTTAGGATCTCCTTTTTTTTAGCAACATCTTTGGTCTTATGAACAATTTGTTCCTTTCCAGTATTACATCAATATGGCAAAGGAAACTAATCTGTGGGTTGATTTGGCCATAAGGCCAGAAGTATGCTTGCATATTTTCGAATCTCTATCTATATTCAATAACAAGAGTATACACATGCACACCTTTAAGATATGGTCTGCATTTTGGAGCATGTGGAACAAGACCTCAGTACTCTTTAGGGGTCAATGCCCTGTGTCCTTCTATTAGTTTGTGGATACCTGCGATCTCTACCTTTGTACTGACAGAAAGAAACACATTGTTTCTTTAATGTGATATCATTTAAATATTTGGTAGATTTTCTGTATGAATGCCTTTGATATCTTGGGTACTTTCCTAGGTATCTTGAAATGGATCCACAGATTTGAACCCATTGACTGGCAAAATTTTAAGAGGATCTCAGGGTCAAACAAATGTCTTACCATCATAAATGATTACTTGGAATGGTGCAAGGGAAGTTGTGGTTTATCATTGCTTTTACTCAATCAAAATGTCCATCTTCCGCAGAAGACAGTTCATTGAAGAAATTGATGGATAGGCAGAGAGTATGTAGAACTTGTGTTATTTACCAAGAATCTGTATCAAATACATAATTTCCTAATTTTATCACTTTAAACAATGAAGGCCACTTAGAAAATAAATTAATGTTTTCAGACAAGGTATGGCATTCTGGGAATCAGAACACAGTCCTTCAGTTGCACTGGAAGAAAAATAATCAACTTCATCAAATTAATGATGGAAAGACATTTTGGGGTTTTCAAAAGACAGGTAGTCACACTGACATGAATGTCATGGGCTATTTCTATAACAACAATGGCTATACAGGATAGGAGTGGTGGTTGGACTCTCTATATGTTATAATGTAGAATTTATAAGTGTCACATCTGAAATACTAATTAGCAATCAGTGAAAAGTCAAAGATGTGAAGCATATTATCCCATTTTATGGTGATTTTTTTTCATTTTTCTGAGAAAAATCTGTAACTTGTAAACAACTGATATAAAAGACAACCAAACACTAGCAGACTGAAAAACTACCATGATTACTATAATTTAAATGTCTGAGGAATGCATCATGTTAATGAAATGTCCTAATGTTAATTCTAAACTAGGAGAAGTGGAAGGATTTTAAAAAACCTTTCCTATTTGGAATACAATACATCATGGGTTTCAAAATGAAAGACAGATAAGGTTAGAGTAAAAACTATTATTTTAAAATACTTTTAATAAGCCCTATAATCTAGGAGTTTAACGCTCTTATTTCCTAACTCTTTAATAATACTTTGAAGAATTTTTTAATAGCCTTATATTGTTAAAACATTTTTTTCCTTCCTTTTGCAAACAACCATAATAGCTAACATATTTTTCTAATGATTTAAAGTTTACAAAGAATTTCACATATATTATCTCATTTTGTTCTCATAATAACCCTTTTAAATAGATGATATTATTACCTCCATCTTACATATAAGGAAACTGAGGCTGAAAAAAAATTAAATATCTTGTCAAGGGTCACGCAGCTAATAAGTGTTTGAAGCAAGGGGCAAATTCAGGTCTTTTGAATTCCATGTCTAGCACTCTCTCCACAATGCTATCTAGCTATTAAAAATGTTACAGAGAAGTCAGAGGTATATAGTTAAAATCTGGATGACCTTCAAAAAGATTCATGGCCTGGCATCCCTAAAAACACATATATCTCCCCAACTATCTACCTTCCTCATAGAATCACAAACAATATACTTGCCTGCTTGGCAGAGTAATTTCCATTGAACAGAGTACACATTTGAAATAAAAATCTTTGTGACTAGGATTTTTAAAAGGATAATAACACTCTTTTAATTTTCTGCCTTTTAATCTTTGCTGTATAATTTTAAAATGCACATTATGCTCTTATCAATGGTGAGCACAGCTCCTAGTACAGCCAAGGTGGTGACAATCAAAAGATGCATATTGGGGAGAGTGGTTCGCCTAGGCCAGCAAATCTTATACTCCTTTTGTTAGGGTCCTTTCTTTGAAGTAGGATTCAAGGATAGAATGGTCAGGGGTGGGATGGGGGTGTGTTAAATTATACACACACGCACATACATATATATGTATATATCTATATTATACATGCATATGTACGTATATGTATAAATGCGTGTGTATAGTATGTGCATGTGTGTATATGTGTGTATAAGTGTATGTGTGTGTGTATACACATGTATACATACTCACATATATACACACATACACACATATGTGTCTGTCTGTATCTTTTTCCAGAGAAAATGATCTCTCTTTTTCAGTTGGATAAAGAATTATTGGTGATAGACTAGTTAGTTTCCCTGCCTCAAACTACTTCTCACCCCATTCCATGCTCCACTCAGCTATATATTTCTTCCAATATAGGTCTATGTTTAACCCTCTATCTTTCCTCCCCACCTTCCTCCAATTCAGTGAACTCCAGTGGCACCGTATAATCTCCAGAATCTAATACAAATCCTTTCTTTGACTTTTAAAGTCCTTTGTAATTTGGTTTCTTGCTACTTTTCTCAGTTTTTTTTACACATTACAACTCTTTTATATATCCAACAACACTAGATGCTCTACTTTTCTTGGTCTAAGACACAGTATCTTACCATTTTGCACGTTTTCACTTGCTATCCTCATGCCTGGAATAATCTCCCTTTGTTTCTTCTCCTTTTGGTTCCCTTGACTTTGTTCAAGTCTTAGCCTTTCCCTACTACCCTTAACTTTGTGTCATCCTTCTGTGATTATCTCCAATTTGTCCTACATTCTCTTATTTTCACTTGGTCAGTACATCCCCCTGTAGATTGTGAGCTTATTGAAGGCAGGAAAAGTTTTGGCTTTTATTTGTATCCCCAAAATTTGGCACATTGTCTAACTGTTATTATGATTGTTGTTCATATCCCTCATTCTCCAATAGAACCAAAGATATCAGGCGGGTGATGTCTTGACCTGCAAGTGAACTGGATTTAAATGGGGCAGAGCTGTGCAAAGGCATCAGCCCCATTCTCTCCTCTAGAGTCATTGGAGCCCAGTAGCAAGACATAGGTCAGGATAACTAGTGATGGCCATAGGTGGTTAATAAATACCAGTTGACTTGCTGATTTACCTTCATGTGACCAGTAGCCCAAGCTGCAAATTATTAATCACTAAAAGCAAGCAATCAAAAAACCCGGCAATGCTTAACATGGATGTTTAATAAATCAACAACAAACACTCCTTTTGTTGAGAGACGTGAAAGGAAGAGAGTACTATAAGTCAACAGAAACCTGTTTTTGGAATGTGATTTTAACATTTACTAGGTGTGCAACCCTGCCATTTTACTTAAAGTCCTTAAGCCTCAATTTCTTCATCTGTAAACTAAGAGTAACGTTTTTGAAGTTTAAAATCTTACCTATTGTCCAACTATTTCCATACTTCACAATAACTGCTTAAGACTGTTTCCATACTTCATAACAACTATTCACACTAAGGAGAGTTAAATACACACTTACTTTTTTAAAGTAATACTTCTTAAGCTGGGGTCTGTGCATTTTTAAAGATATTGTGATAACTATATTCCACTATAATTGCTTTCCTTTGAAATCATGTTATTTTGTTTGATGCGTATGGAAATATTATTCTGAGAAGGCATCCATAGGCTTCACCAGACTGCTAACAGGGAATTGTGACAAGAAAATGGGGAAGAACCCCAGCTTTAAAATTTAAAAAGAGCTTTTATCAAAATAAAGTAGTTTTGTCTGGTAGTTTTGAGTATTATCGCCCCCATCTCATAGGAAGTTTAAGGTCAGAGAGATTAAATGATCTTCCCATGGTCACATATGGATTGGATGTTAAAGCAGGGATCTGATCTCAAATGTCCCCACTTCAGGACATTCATTCTTTCCCCTGTAACATGTATCTCCTTTTGGCTGGGGAGAAATGTGGAAATTTATCTGCTGAAGCAACATTATTTGAAGATTTTGCTTGTTTTTTTTATTTGTTTTGTTTCCAGGTTAGTTAGAGTGTGAAAGACCTTCACCTATAGTAACATAGCCTTCCTGGTAACCAGCACTACTTATCTTACTGGACTTCTGTGCAAACTTTGAAAGACATAAAGCACTCTACAAAATTTCAGATATTATTATTGAATATACGTTGCTCCTACAGAAGATATTATGCCAAATAATTCAATTTTAACATAGTTATTAATTGCATGTAATAATCCCAACTTTCCAGAAGAATATTATCAAAGCAGTCTGCCAGTCACTTAGCCAGTCATCAAGTCAATAATCACTTATTTAGTGTCAAATATACAACTATCACCATGCTAAATGCTGGGGATACAAAGAAAAGCAAAAACAGGCCTTGTCTCCAAGATGTTCATATTCTCATGAAAGTGTAAACAAGTAAATAACCATATACAAAGGGTAAATAGGAAGCAATTTCAGAGAGAAGGCAATAGCATTGATAGATGGGCATGAAAAATCCTCTTGTACAAGGTGGAATGTGATCTGAGTTTTGAAGTACGCAAGGGAAGTCAAGAAATCTGGAAAGTAATTTAACAATTACATTGAACAAATATTCATGACATTCCTACTATATACAGAATACCATAGTGAGTGTCAGAAAAGTTATAACATTTAGTAAAATCATGGCTCTTTCCCTTGTGCCAACTATGGTATAATAATGGGATCAGATAAATACATAGGCAATTAGAAGAAAGAAACTTCCATTGAAGAGCTATGAAGTGATGTGTGAGGACACAGCAGAGGAGACCTTAATCTGCTGAGTCAGGGAGATCATGGGAGGTATTTGGCACATTTGTCTGTTGGATATCAGCACCAGAGGACCCGAGATGGTAACTTCATTATTTGATCTTCATAAATATAGAACACAGCATTGCAGAGCAATAACCCCATGATCTGAACCTAGTATTCATTCAAGGTGGAAGGTACTTATGTGTAAGAGCAGAAATAATAGCTCCATATTGACTGGCCCTAATTTCTTCTGTGTTTTTGGTGGCATTCTATTTCCTAAGAGGTTCTGTCCTGTGTGGTTTTCTCTCTAAGTTAGGGCTTCTTAACCATCTTATTTCATGGGTCCCTCACATTCTGGTGAAGTATATGGACCACTTTTCAGGAAAAAAAAATGTATATGTGTGTGTGTATACACACACACACACACACACACACACACACATACATATATAATACATGTGAAGATAATTATTTTAAATGTTTTATATGTATACTCATATACATATATATGCTTACTGGTTTATACACACATACTTGTGTGTATATATATATTATATATATATATGTATGTATGTATCTGTATCTCTCTCTCTCTCTCTCTCTCTCTCTCTCTCTCTCTCTCTCTCTCTCTTTCTCCTTTCCCCAAAATTCATTGACTCTAGGTTAAGAAACCCTCCCAGTTTAATGCAAACTTGCAGAAAAGTGTCTCATTAAATTTCCAGAACTGAAGGTACTGGAGAGAGTACCAATCTGTCCCATCTCTTCCTCAATCTGGCTCACTTTCAAGTCAGACCTTGTCGAAGTCTATTGGTCTAGCTTCCCAAGGCCTATCTTGGAATTAGACGTTATAAGATATGAATCAATAATATATCTTGTGTTTCACTTGAGGTCCCACCTGGTGGTTTCAGATTTACATGTTGTAATAAATACCTGTTGATTGACAGCTGATTCATGGCTTCTACCCCAGTAAAATATAAACTACCTAAAGGAAAGGAAGGATTTTTTTTTTTATTTCGTTTTTTTCTTTGTACTTCTAACATCGAACAGTACCTTGTCTCAAAGCAGATACTCAATGTTGGCCAAATTTAATGTCATTATTTTTGACAAGCAGGACATAACAGATGTCAAATTGTTTTGCATCCATTTATTTTACATATCCTGATACACTAGATACTATATATTTTGTGTCCATTTGTTATCCACTTGTACATATCTTATATTAAAATGCATTAGAGCAGGGGTTATGCCTCAATGATTTAACATTTGTGTTATAGAATTATTAGAATTATACTGGACCACTTTAAGTAAAGTACTTTAAATTTTGCAATGCATTTTACATTTCTTCTCTCATTTGATCCTCACAGCTACTCAGTGAAGTAATGTGCTATTATCATTCCATTTTAGATATAAAGAAAATGAGGTGAAGTAAGATTAAATGACTTACCTAGGATTACACCGCTATTAGGCATCTAGGACAAGATTCATTTCTAAGTCTAGAAGCTTCAACGATCATCTTGTTTCATACTTTTATTTTAGAATGAGGAAACTGAGTCCACCAGGGTTTAGGTAATTTTCCTAATGTCATACAGTTAGTAAGTGGCATAGCCAGGATTGTTCTGGCTCAAAGTTCAGTGTTCAGTCCATCTAGCTCTGCAATACTACACGCAGCCATATGCTGGAGCTTGATCAAAGCAGATTGTCAAAGCTGATTGCTAAATTTTCAGTGTGAGCACTTACACTTTAGTCATCTGCAAACACAGGAAATGCAAATCAGAAGTGAATTAACTGTTTTGTTAACTGTCTAGACTTAATGCAGTGATATAGAAAATGTCAATATAGTAGATTACATTTAAAATTTGTGGTGCATTTATTTTGTTCCATATAGAGATGGTTGTTAAACATTTCCCAGGACCCTCCTACCCATAGGCTGCCATGCCAAATCTCAATGAAATCTCTCTATATTTAATTTTTATTAAATACAATTTTAATGACATATTGCCTTATATTGTTTGCTACTTTTTAAATGGCCAGCGTTCTTGTCTTTTTAACTAGATAGTATAGTTTGGGGGGGGGGGCTAATGTCATATTTTATGTTTCTTCTGTGATCCTCATACCCCTGAACATATAATAAACCAGTCAAATACTGGATTGATTATGATTGTTTAAATAAAGTGAAAAATGATAAAGTTCACCATAAACATTTTAAAGTCACATCCTGCTAATACATTTCTGCTCCACATATAAGTTACCTGAAAGATTGTATTTCCCTAAAGGTATAGATTGCTCCATTAAAAAAATGATTCTGCAGAATTCCCATTGAATTAGGTATCCTGGATAGCTGAATTTTCTAGATTGCAGAATATTTTCTCGTTTTAAAGGCACTAAATAGTTGATATATATGAATATACATTTGCATGTATATATACACATATATACACATATCTGTATACAACTACATATACATATATGCAGACACATGTATGTATACATAAATATGTATACTCATATGCATATGTATGTGTACATATATACACATGCACAAATACCCTGGCCAATACTGATAAATAACTATCAACTGGCTTTGCTGAAAGAATGTTACACTTTTAAGTTTAATCTTCTCTATCAAAATTTTGTCCACCACTTTCTTAAGCTTAGATGATCAACAAAACAATAAATCAGGCCCTGATTTGCAGCATTTGCCAATTTCTGAGGTAAAAATGCTCCAATTAAAAATTTAACAATTGGTACCCTTGAGCTAATAGGAGTTGACTCCAGAACACTCCTGTAACATGTTTAACTTTTGTATTCTGTTTAAATGTTTACAAATCCCTATACCAATTTACCTTCTAAAACATTTGGCATTGTAATCCCACCTTCAGATATAATTTACTCAGACTTTTCATCTGCCCTACATCTGAACCCTCTTATATATGTTTTCTCTTTCAATTAAAATTTTATTGAGAGCAAAGACCTTCTAGATTTTTTCTTTATATACCTAGAATTTAGCACAATGCACATGTTGTTGAGTCACTTCAGTCCTACCTGATACTCTCTGATTCCACTTGGGGTTTTCTTGGTAAAGCTCATTTTACAGATCAGGAGCTGAGGCAAACAGGGTGAAATGACTTGACCAGGGTCATATAGCTATTAAGTATCTGAAGCTGCATTTAAGCTCGGGTCTTCCTGAATCCAGGGCTGGTGCTCTATCCACTGTGCCACCTAGCTGCCCTTAGTAAGTACTTAATAAATGTTTTATTTTGTTTATTTTTCATTCACTTCTTTCATTCCTTAACATCAATATTATTTGATGTAATTGACAAAATTGTAGTTTAGAGAATTTGTATGACTTGAGGAGCAATGTGGTATACTGTACTGACTGCTGGAAATGGGGCTAAGAAGACCTGAGATTGATCGCTGCCTTACCTGTATGTCCTCAGACAAGTTTCTTAGCCTCAATGCTCTCTTCTCTGAAATGGGAATGATAAATCACCTACATCGTGGGGAGATTGTGAAGATCAAATGAGATCTTCATGTAATATTTAAAGTGCCTTCCAAATGGTTAAGTTCTACAAAATGGCCATTATTAATGTGGTTGTTCTTGTCCTTCATATTCATGGTCTCATAGTTAATAAGTGTAGCATAAGGATTCAAATAGAGATTTCTCCTAATTTCTTTTTAAATGCTATTTGTTACACATATCCTTACCTCCTTAAACAAAGTACAGTGAATATGATGTAACCTTTTATTTCCCCCAGTGAGCGAGAGTCCTACTTATGAAAATAAGCTTATAGGAGCTAGACTGTGAATCTTATTGTTGATGAGGAAACTGAGGGACTAAGAAATTTAGTAATATGCCCATAGTCATACCAGTTTTAAGTAGCAATGTAAAGATCTGATTCCAAATGTAATTCCTTTTCTCTTATATCATGCCAAGTACCAAGGATATTATAACATTAAAAACAAACAAAAAATTTGAGGGCCTAGCAAATGACCTGGACTCTAGTCATCCTGCCACTGATTTGTTGTATAACCTTACATGTCATTTCCTTTCTTGGATGTGAGGGTAGGGATTGAGCCTCTGTTTCCTCATCTATGAAATTAAAATGACTAGAGGATTTTTAAAATCCTTATTGTATCCGAGTTCTATGATCTATTATCTATATTGTGCTGTGAAGTGTTGTCATTCTAGGTTATTGTGCCATGTACTTCTGTTTGTTCCTCCATTAAATGGCCCTCTCAATGCTGTGTTTTTCATTTCTTGTGACTATTTTATACTTTTAAAAATTTTCTCCCCCCCTTCTTGTTCTCACTTCTCTTTCCGCTGTCAATGTCTGCTTTTACTAGAATTCCACTTCTTTTTTTTCTTTTTGTTTATTCTGAACTTGATTAATACCAACAAACATGAATATTGACATACACAAAGAGGAAAATAAAAAGATGATTGTGGTATATGAAACTTCAAATCTCTATTAAGTAAGTATGAATTTTGCTTCAGTTTTTAAGGGAAAAAGTATATCATTTTTATTGTCACCATTGGTTTTATACAGATTTTTAAAAGCTTTTCCAAACCAATATTTACTGCAAAGGTATAGCAAGAAGAGAAATTATAAAACATTTGCCTAAACACACCTAGGAATACACTCACCCCTATACTCCACCAGTTCTCCAGGACAATGGACTCCAACTTAAAGTATGTGCTATAAGATAGTCACAGAGTCAACTTCCTAATGTGGTGTAGCCACTAGATGAATCTACATCTCGGCTACAACAGAGTAGCTGAGTCAATCATTAATTCAATTAGTCAATAACTAAGTCAATCACTTATTTCGTTAGGACATCACCTGCCATATTACCTAAGCTTCCCTCAAATATTGGTATAATCGCAGAACTCCATTGATTATCTTACCTACTTAAAAGCAATTACATTTGCAATTAAGAATATTTCTTTATCAATTGTTCAGGGCATGTATACCTTCATGAATCAATCAAAACCATTGGATCATGCCCTATGGGGAAAATATCTATCAATATCTATCTATCTATCTATCTATCTATCTATCTATCTATCTATCTATCTATTATCTGTCTAATCTATCCATCTACATCTATATCTATATCTATCTATCTATCTGTGTGGAAGGAGCTATCTTCGAAGCTTATAGAGACTCTAAGGTTTTGGAATAAAGAAGTTAGAACAAGTACAGGCTTCCAGCAAACCTCTGAAATACAAAGATAGGATTGGCCTTTGGCAGAAAAAAAGGTCATTAGCAGTACCAAAATTTTACGTTACCAATTTTAGTCATTTTGTTCTCTGTATAAGAAAAGTCCCAAGAAACGCCAGCTCTTTCCCCAGGTTCCCCTCCTAGTACCTGTCTAGCCACAAATCTGTAATATAATTCCCCATTCTTTATCCAAATATTTTCACTAAACTGAATTTTGCCTCAAAAAACAAGAAACAAGGGGTTAACTAGTGAGAGACAGACATATATAGTTAGGCAGAGAGCCTAATCTCTGTGTAAGTATTAGGAATTTTTCTGACTAGGGTTTCAGAGCAATTGTAACTGAACTCATAATTTTTGGTCTATAAAATAAAGCTGAAGAGGAGGGGATTTATATTGGCCTTAGGGGGCCATTATATTACCTCCTAGCATCAAAGTGGGCTTATTTATTGCAACAAAATGTTATACCAGCATGACCTCTAGCTCCTTGACTTCTGGCTTTAGCTGTTCTGACTTTCCAAAGTTCACAGAATTTTAGCCATATCTAATACTCTTTCATCTAAAAGCAGAAAAAAAAGAATGGATACAACAAAGACAAAAGCCATAGAAAGGCTAGATGTTCTCCTGTGCCAACAAGGCATCATACCCTTCTTCCTCAAGTACTGAGCCAGGCAGGAAAGTGGAAGAGACATATTTACGTCCTAGTATAGCCTCTTATATACTCTACCTAGTAAGAGGTCACATATAACCAAAATTATAAAGGGAAAAGGGGGGACAGAAAGAAAATTAAGAAAAATATTGGCCATATTGGACAATGTATACAGAATTCCACAACTAATTTTACCACCCCTGCAAAGAACAGAAGAAGGTTCATTTTCTTACTTCTTCACACCCTGTACATCTAACTGATTCTCCTAGACCTTGACCTTCCTGAACACATATTCTCAGGCCCCAAAGGAGTTAATGCACTCATTGTTATAAACTATGGCCCAGGGCCAAACCTAGTTGGTTAGAAACCAAGTTAACAACTAGCCTGTTTAACAGTAATACATAGGGGCTAGCCCTAAATAGAAGAACATGCTGTACCTTCACATCCCACCCAGTCTTCTAACCATATACTCACACCAAATTACCATCTACCTGCTGTACTATTACCTTTTGCCCTCTTATCTACTACTTTTCATCTGTTTCCTGCTACCACCTTATCAAATCTGTTGTCTTCCCCAGTGCCTGATATGTTTCTTAATTATTAGAACATGATGTCCTTGAAGACAGAAACTATCTTTTTTTTCTATATAATTATAACTCCCTAACAAAGTCCTTCAAAAAGATTAAATGATTTATAACCCAGTCATTAATGGTGGATTCATTCTTTCATCAGTACATACACAAGTTCATCCATTCTTCTGCAGAGACAAATTTATTATAAATATTTAAAATAATAATAATTAGTATTTTCTGCTTTTTGTTTCCACTTTTGCAGTCAGTCATATTTTTTTTAAAATTGATTGTGAAATTAACAATAATTAATAAATGCAAATATTTAATGGATAAAGAACACAAAAGATGATTTCATGGTGAAATGTGAACTTTGGATTATATACTTTGAATTTTTTATTATATTTTATTTTTTCTAATTGCATGCAAAATATTTTTTAATATTCCTTTGTTAAAAATTTGAGTTCCAAATTCTCTCCTTCCCTGCTTTCCACTCTTCCCAACTCGGTAAGATGGCAAGCAATTTGATATAGGCTATACATGCATAGTCACGTAAAACACATTTCCATATTAGTTGTGTTGTAAAAGAAAACACTGCTCAAAAACAAATAAACAAACAAAAAACAAAATAATATCATGCTTTGTTCTACATTCATACTACATCAATTCTTTATCTGGAGGTGCATTGCATTTTCATCATAAGTCCTTCAGGACTGTCTTACATATTGCTGAAAATAGTTAAGTCATTCACATTTGATCATCATATATTCTTGCTGGCACTGTGTACAATGTTTTACTGTTTGGGCCCATTTAATCTTGCATCAATTCATGTTGGTCTTTACAGGTTTATCCTGAGAGTGTCCTGCTCAACACTTCTTGTTGTACAGTAGTAGTCCTTCACAATCCTATACCACAACTTATTCAGCCATTCTCCCAATTGATGGGCATTCCCTCAATCTCCAGTTCTTTGCTACCACAAATGAGCTGATATATCTATGTGTATATATATATATATATATATATATATATATATATATATAGATAGATAGATAGATAGATAGTAGAGATAGAGATAGATAGATATGTAGATATAGACAAATAGACATAGTTATATAATAAATATTGATATAGATATACACATACATATATACATACATGCAGAGGTATACATGTAAACATAGATAGATAGATAGATAGATAAACAGATAGGAAGATATATATGCACATACATATACCTATATGTGCAAAGTTTTATATCCCTTTGGGCATAGTTCCAAGTTTTTCTCTAGAAATGTTGAGCCAGTTTGCTATTCCACCTGAACTCTATTAGTGTACTTAATTTACATTTCTCTAATAGTGATTTTATAGCATTTTTATATAACTGTAACTATATTTGATTTCATCTGAAAACTGCCTCTTCATATCTTTTGACAACTGATTAATTAAGGAATCATGTATTCTTATACATTTGACTCAGTTCTCTATATGTTTCAGTAATTTGCTCTGTTTTCTCAACTTTCTGCTTTCTATCTAATTTTGGCTACATTGGTCTTGTTTGTGCAAAAAAGTTTTAATTTAGTGTAATCAATATTATCCATTTTATATCTCAAAATACTTTCCATCTATTGTTTGGTAATAAATTCTTCCTGTATCCATAGCTTTAACAGTTGATTCCCCTAATTTGCTTAAGGCATCATCCTTTATGTCTAAATCATTTACCTATTTTTACTTTGTCTTGGTATATGTTATGAGATATTGGTCTATATCTAGTTTCTGACAAACTGCTTTCTAGTTTTCCCAGGAAATTTTGTCAAATAGTGAGTTCTTGTTCCAAAAGTTGGAATCTTTCCATTTATCAAATACTATATTACTGTGGTAATTACTTACTATATATTGTAGACCCAATCTATTCCACTGATCCACTATTCAGTCTCTTAGCCAGTACCAGATCAGTTTGATGATTATCACTTTATAACACAATTTTAGATGTAGTATGGTATGCCATCTTCCTTCACATCTTTTTTTGACTAATGCTCTTGATATTCTTGACCTTTTTGTTCTTCCACATGAATTTTATTTTTATTTTTTAGTTCTATATTTTTTGGTAGTTTGAGTGGTATGGCATGGAATAAGTAAATTATTTTAAGTAAAATTGTCATTTTTATTTCATTGGCTTGGCCTACGCATGAGCCATTAGTGTTTTTCCAGTTCTTCATAACTCACTTTATCAATGTGAATAGTGTTTTCTAATTGTGTTCATGTAGTTCTTGGATGTTTCTTGGAAGGTACACTTCTTAGTATTTTAAATTGTTTTTAGTTTATATAATAGTATTTTAGAAATGAATGCACACTATACACATATACAAACACAGAGACACCTATATGTATATACATACATATAGTATTTGTATATATACATATATATATATGTGTATGTATTTATGTATGTATATAATCTTATAGTTCCAAAGAGGACCATAGAAGAAAATATCAGTTAAAGGAGTTTGTGTAGGGATAAATATATCAATATATTCTTGGTAGAGCTGTGAATTGTTTCAACCATTCCGGAAAAAAAACCTGATTCTATATCACCAAAGTCACTGATTTATTCAAATTGTTTTCCTGCTGTCTTCATTTGGCATCAGTTCAAATAAATCTTCCTATACTTCTCTGTCATTTTTTGTCATTTTTTAAAATAGAAATATCCATTACACTTGTACTCCAAATTGTTTAGTCTTCTTCTTATCAATGTGTATCCACTTTCCTTTTTTTTTTAATTTCTTTTATTTATGTTACTACAAAAAATCCAGCAGTCTCCTTCAATATTTAATATAGTGTGACTTGGAAAACTAGATAAGCAATGTTTGCTTAAACTTTTTTTTCAAAATTAAAACTAAAAATATTCTTAGTGAGTTCCTGTGATATATTTCTATGATTAATATGAATGATCTTTATGGAATAACTTTTGCATCATCTATTTTAGCTGGTTAAACACATTTTAGTTACTTCTTTCTACTTTGTATGAATGGGTAAGAATCTCAGATAACTGAGTTTTTCATAGGTCAGTTGTTAGTGTATGACAATGTGAATAAATCCTGGAAGGAAGACTATCCTAATATTTATTTACTTACATAGGTAGATGTAATTTTTACCCCATCATAGGTGTTGCTATGAGTTCATTTGGTCCTTTTAGAATTTACTTCTCTTCTATTTAACAGCACAATGTACCAATTCAGATGAATATCCAACTACAGTTAGTTCCAGTGAGTACCTACACACCAACTTTCCTCCCATTTGGATTACTGTAATACAAGGAGAGGAAGAGCAAAGCAAGGACACCATGTTAGATTTATAAAGAAATAATGTCAAAATGGTTAATGCAATTCACCAGTTCAATAAACTGGATTGCATTTTAGGAGGACAAAAGATCAACGGAAACCTATTTATATTCATTGGGTGATGGCTGAAACAGCAGCCACATAATGCTTTTGCTTTCCTATCTTTAGGCTCATTAGCTGGGGCTATTAGATTTGTTAGGTGCCGTAACATCCAGATGTTTCAAGACAGCTCAGCTGATTTTTTTTCTGTGTCTAGATTAAATATCAAAGATAGCAGATAAAGCACAATTGACAGTCTAGGTATGAAAGTAATTGTTACATTGCTGCCTTTTTCCCCCTAAATGTTCCTTGAAATGTGGATGTTGTAAAAGGCAGTTGGAGAAAGCAACTTGTGAATGCATACCACCAATTCCACAGGATGACTGCAATATAAGTCAACATGAATGCCATGGGTTATTTATTCGTGCAATGCCCACATAATAAATTCTCTCCATACTCAGGTGGCATATTACCATTCCATTCTTTAGTGTGAATTTTAGTAAGCAAATGGAATAATGGTGGTTCTCCAAGCCTATTTTTCTTTTTCTATTCTGGACCTTAGTGGTTTGAAGGAATTCGGGGGCTCAATTATTTCAAGGAGAAATGAGTTTCTGTTTTATGCTGAACACAGAAAATGTTGATTTGGAAGAGAATACGAGATTCTTATATACTATACCATTTGAAATCATATTGATATATTTTGACTTATAATGGACCTCAGAAGTTACCAAGCCATGCACATTCATTTTACAGATAAGGAAAGCAAGGCACAGAGAGGTAAAATGACTTGTCCAGAGTCATAGAGTATTTGAAGGTGGACTTTAACCTCAGTTCTCTCTGACTCCAAGTCCAGATCCCTATCTTCTGTGCTCAGGTGCCTCACTTTCATTTTTTAGAATCTTATTTTGATAGTATTTTAAAAGAATGGATTTAGGAGATGTCTATGGAAAATTAAAGGCCTTTCTCTAGGATATTGTTTTGATGGTTGCAATCACCTCTAATTTTTTTTCTTTTTTATTTAATTTATTTAATATATTTAGTTTTCAGCATTGATTTTCACAAGAGTTTGAATTACAAATTTTCTCCCCATTTCTACCCTCCCACCCTCTCCAAGATGGCATATATACTGGCTGCCCCATTCCCCAGTCAGCCCTCCATTCTTTCACCCCACTCCCCTCCCATCCTCCTTTCCTTTCTTCTCTTGTAGGGCAAAATAAATTTCTACACCCCATTTCCTGTGTATCTTATTTCCTAGTTGCATGCAAAAACTTTTTTTTTGTTTTTGAAAATCTTTTTAAAACTTTGAGTTCCAAATTCTCTCCTTTCTTCCCTCCCCACCAATCTTCCCTAAGAAACCAAGCAATTCAACATAGGCCACATGTGTACCATTATGTAAAACCCTTCCCCAACAGTCATGTTGTGAAAGGTTAACTGTGGTTTGCTCCTTCCTAAGCTATCCCCTTTTATTGAATTTTCTCCCTTGACCCTGTCCCTTTTCGAAAGTGTTTGTTTTTGATTACCTCCCCCCCGTCTGCCCTTCCTTCTATCGTCCCCCCCCCACCCCTTTTTATCTTCTTCCTCCTTCTTTCCTGTGGGTAAGATACCCAGTTGAGTGTGTATGGTATTCCCTCCTCAGGTCAAATCCGATGAGAGCAAGTTTTACTCATTCTTCCTCACATGCCCCCTCTTCCCTTCCTAGAGAATTGCTTCTTCTTGCCACTTTTATGCAAGATAATTTACCCCATTCTATCTATCCCTTTCTCTCTATCTCAATATATATATATATATATATGTATATATATATATATATATATATATACACACACACCTACATTCATACATACATATATGTATGTATATATAGGTGTGTGTGTATATATATATATATATATATATATATATATATATATATATACACACACACCTATATATACATGCATATCCCTTTCAGCTCCTATGATATTGAGGTCTCATGAATCATACACATCATCTTTCCATGTAGGAATGTAAACAAAAAAATTCAACTTTAGTAAGTCTCTTAGGATTTCTCTTTCTTGTTTACCTTTTCATGCTTCTCTTGATTCTTGTGTTTGAAAGTCAAATTTTCTATTCAGCTCTGGTCTTTTCACTGAGAAAGCTTGAAAGTCCTCTATTTTGTTGAAAATCCATATTTTGCCTTGGAGCATGATACTCAGTTTTGCAGGGTAGGTGATTCTTGGTTTCAGTCCTAGCTCCATTGACCTCCGAAATATCGTATTCCAAGCCCTTTGATCCCTTAATGTGGAAGCTGCTAGATCCTGTGTTATCCTGATTGTGTTTCCACAATACTTAAATTGTTTCTTTCTGGCAGCTTGCAGTATTTTCTCCTTGACCTGGGAGTTCTGGAATTTGGTGACAATATTCCTGGAGTTTTCTTTTTGGGATCTTTTTGAGGAGGTGACCTGTGGATTCTTTTAATTTCTATTTTGCCCTGTGGCTTTAGAATATCAGGGCAGTTCTCCTTGATAATTTCTTGAAAGACGTTATCTAGGCTCTTTTTTTGATCATGGCTCTCAGGTAGTCCAATAATTTTTACATTATCTCTCCTGGATATATTTTCCAGATCAGTGGTTTTTCCAATGAGATAGTTCACATTGTCTTCCACTTTTTCATTCCTTTGGTTCTGTTTTATAATATCTTGATTTCTCATAAAGTCACTAGCTTCCACTTTCTCCAGTCTAATTTTTAAGGTAGTATTTTCTTCAGTGGTCTTTTGGACCTCCTTTTCCATTTGGCTAATTCTGCCTTTCAATGCATTCTTCTCCTCATTGGCCTTTTGGAGCTCTTTTGCCATTTGATTTAGTCTATTTTTTAAGGTGTTGTTTTCTTCAATATTTTTTTCAGTTTTTTGGGGGGTCTCCTTTAGCAATTCATTGACTTGTTTTTCATGATTTTCTTGCATCATTCTCATTTCTCTTCCCAATTTTTCCTCTACTTATCTAACTTGCTTTTCCAAATCCTTTTTGAGCTCTCCCATGGCCAGAGACCAGTTCATGTTTTTCTTAGAGGCTTTTGGTGTGGGCTCTTTGACTTTGTTGACTTCTTCTGGCTGTATGTTTTGGTCTTCTTTGTCACCAAAGAAAGATTCCAAAGTCTGAGACTGAATCTGAGTGTGTTTCCACTGCTTGGCCATATTCCCAGCCAACTTACTTGACCGTTGAGTTTTTCAGCAGGGTATGACAGCTTATAGAGTGAAAAGTACTTTGTTCCAAACTTGAGGGGATGCACTGTTGATTTCAAAGCTATTTCTATACAGCCAGCTCTGCCACACCAGCACTCTTCCTTCCCCAAGAACCACCAACCTCGGACCTGACGCAAATCTTCAGCAGTCTCTGCGCTCCTGCTCTGATCCGCCACTTAATTCCTCCCACCAGGTAGGCCTGGGTCTGGAAGTAACTGCAGCTGTAGTTCTGTAGCTGCACAACCCCATCTGCCCCCAGGGCAGTGGTGGAACCACAAACTCTTTTCACTGTGCCCCGCAGCTTTTCCCACTAACCTTCCCTGTTGTCTTTGTTGTTTGTGGGTTGAGAAGTATGGTAACTGCCACAGCTCACTGATTGAGGGCACTAGGGCCTGTTCCGCCTGACTCCTGGTCTGGTTGGTCCTGCCACTGCCCAGACTGGGCTCCGCTACCCTCTGCTGCCCTCCGTCTGCAATAAACCTCATCCAGTGACCATCCGGGCTGTCCTGGGCTCTAGCCCTGCTTCTCTCTGCTGTTTTGTGGGTTCTGCATTCTAGAATTTGTTCCAAGCCATTTTTATAGGTTTTTGGAGGGACCTGGTGGGGAGCTCGCACAAGTCCCTGCTTTTCCAGCCGCCATCTTCAATCACCTCTAATTTTAAAGAGCAATCAGGTATTGGGGTAATCCCTTCATTTTAATAGAAAAAAGTGGGTAAATGGACAAGTGATAATGAAAGTAAATAAAACTAATCAGTAGAAAGGCTGGAACTAGATCTTTCTTCTGCTGATTCCTTACATTGTCTTTTTTTCCATTAGGTTGATCTATTTCTTGACACCACAGGATCAGATGTTGTAGATTGAGTGTTGAAAAAAGACCTTATATGCCATTTCTTCCAAAGTCTTGATTTTACAAATATGGAAACTGAGGCCCAGAGAGGTGAAGTGAGTTGTTCAAGGGTTTGATTCCAAGTCCTCTGATTGCAAATATATTTTCCACAGTACCGCTTGGCTTTCCTACACCTCAGCAGAACATATGGAATTAACAGCATGCATCAAATGAATATTTAGGGGACAACTGACACAGTTTGGGGCACTGTTAAGAAAAATAGAGAATTGTAGAGCAGGATGGGTCCTTAAGGATCACAGAATTTATGCCCCTCATTTTATAAATGTTGAAGTAGAAGCCCAGAGAGTTTAACTATATATAGTATAGGGAATAAAATGCAGGAGTCGAAGTTAGAAAGATCTGAGATAAAATCCTGTCTCAGACAGACATTAGTTGTGTGATCATGGAAAAGTCAGTTAGGTACAAATTTATGATAAATGGTGACAGAAAAAAAATTAGTAAAATGAATGTGTAATTAGCTATTCACAGAACATAGTACAAGGTAGGAGTATTTTAGTGCATGCTAAAGATGGGAATAACAAGTATGTAAGTAGGGTAGAGATCAAGATAAGTAGTGAAGGGAGTTCCATGTCCTGCCTGAGTTATGATTTACTGATTATATTACTTCAGAAGTCTTCCCAGGAAAAGTAGAGATGTCAGCTTGTTCATAGAGGATGCTGCTGTCAGATGAAACCCTGGACATTTGCTGACATAAACAAATAATTACATCTACTTGAGTTTTTTTTCAAGCCATTTATTACAGAGTTCATATAAATGTCTTTGGATCCACAGAGCTTAATTATGAAATTTGCATAAAATGCCATGTGGATATGTTTCACAGTTCTGGCAGCTAGGGGGGCCAACTCCATTGGCATGATGAATGCTGAGACTCCATATGATATTTGGGTTTGAGATTTATGAAAATATGTGAGTTGGAAAAGAGGTTTGGTGATTCTCATCAGTTTGAAACTTTGCTGGCTGTCCCTGGATAATGTTCCCAATTAATATCACTCAGGCTATTAAACATCATTCAACATATTTGTCAATGGTTGGAAAAAAAAGGAATTTCCCATCCTGAAGCTTATCATGAAAAAAGGTCCTTAGCATCTTTATTCTGCAAGAAACAGCACCCTGCAGAATGTCTGCCATTCCCCTTAAAAGTTGCCAAATGACTATTGGGTGAAATACTTAATCACTACCTTGATCTCCCAACTAATGTGCTTGAAGCACATATGGTTCAAGTGCTCTCCAACAAAAGCAATCTGACTAGTTCTGTCACTCTCCCTTTTCTTCATCTCAGAGCATATGGAACTTAAAGTTGCCTTTGTTAACAAATATTCTTCCAAGTTTAGAAGATTTCATTTTAGACCGGTCATTTACAAGAAATTTCAAGCATAGACACAGCCAGCCAAATATGTTTATGGCAGAGCTGGGAATGTTGCCTTAATAATAGGTTGCCTTTGGAACTATTATTTACTGTAATAAGTTTTGACATGGGTTTTTTTTTTCTGGAGTTGAAAGGGGGGAATGTTTTTTTCATATTTCCCTTCCCTGTAAAACAGAATCCGCATTTCCTTGTACAAATGCCTTCTTTCTTATATATTTTATCAATGATCAAAAACCTCTAAAATTGATTTAAATAGAATTAAAATTAAGTTGTATTCTTCATGCAAAAAAAAAGTTGTTTTTCTTCTGTGTTGTTTCCAGCATATATCAAACTCTTAGGCATTAAGATAACTGAGAAATATGGAAGCACACTGTCTCTATCAAGATCTGCAGCAGACAATTCTAGTTTCCATTTCTTTGGCCTGTTATAGTTATCAGCTCCCACTGTAATCTCATCCTCCTGGTAACCATAGGAACGCTGTCCACTGTGATTTCTTAAAGGAAGCAGAGATAATGCCTGAAGACATGTATGAGAAAAAAAATATATGAACATAATTACTTCCTAATTATTATATATGATATCTCCCATTGTATTTTAGATGTTAATGCTCTATGTGCCTGATTGAAAAATGAGATCTGTGACTTTTCCACCACAGAAGATACTGATAGATGATATTGAAAGCAAAGTCCCAAGATTTGGGAGGAGAAGAAAACTAGTGAAGGTAATAAAGCTTTTTAATTTTCATCAGGATGAAGCCTGTGAGCTTAAAGCCTCCTTTTAATCCTGTCTGAAGGTACACTGCTTTAAGTAGATCTCTTAGTGGCAGAACAACAAAACAAAACAAAATGAAATGACCGCCCACTAATTTTAGATTGTGCTCTATTTTGGACATGTTCTTTCACTGCTTCCCATTATTAGAAAAATAAAATGACATGGAAATTATTTATTCTAACCCATTTAATGGATAAATAATGTCCTTGTGATTATAGAAGTTGTATGAATATTTATATGTTTTTAATAATTCAAAATAGGGATTTATGAGGAAGGTGGTGTCTCTTTTTCTCTCTCTTTTTTTTGAACTTCAAGCCAAACTATAAATTAAGGTATCCTGTGTTCTTTGATAATGAACTTCTCAATTCATCCTTAACATTCCAACTTCAAATGAAATTGCCTCTTAAATATACTTTTCAGTAGAAACCCATAAGCATTTTATTTATCTCTTCATTTTTAATGGATGAGAATTAACCATGTGGTATCCTTTATTTTTATTACTTTGTAAAGCCAGACAAGTACAGGTATAAATAAAAGGAAGCTTTCCTGATGTTCACAGAAGCATGAGCCTGGTTTCATTAACCATTAACAAACTTTTGCACATTATAACATTTATCTATTTTCAAATTACAAAATATAAAGAACATTAAATATGTAATTTCTCAAAAATCATCAAATGTCTCTGTTTTGTGTAATTAAAGGTTATAAATCTGAAAAATCTGAAAAAAGAATTGTATTGTGTACTAACTTAACTGGAAATTTCTTGAGAACAAGGAATAAATATTAATTAGGGACTTTTTTTAACTTTTCAGGGAGTGATTTAGATAAGTGATATCAGAAAAGAAGGTAGCTCCTGGCATGGAAACTCTTTTCAACAATGCAGATTGCTAGTTTGTAGCTTACAGTGTTTTGGCTTTCTGAGTCACAGATGAAGTGACTCATCCAAATTCACCCAGCTAGCACATCAGGAAAACAAGACTTGACCTCAGATTTTTCTGACTCTGATGCCAGGATATTTACATAGTCCCGTTCAAATAAAGTTTTTTTTTTCTTTTCATATTTTTTCCTTTATTGTATTTGTAATTTAATGTGTATATAGCATAGTTAACACTGTTTTCGATACCAAGTAGGAACTCAATGTGTTATTATTATTAAAGTGATTAGATTTCTTCTGTAAAATGTTATTTCTCAAACATCAATACTACCATTAATAGCTAAGTTTTGTATCCCCCCTTTTTTAAGTTTACTAAGTACTTTGCATATGATTTCACATGATTATAATAAAATATAGTGAGTCTTGATGCACTCAAACTTTAATAACTTCATAAATGTTACATACTCGTAAAGAACATTTGAAAGGTCATATATTTCCATTTTTTAAAATATTGAAATATCCTTTATTAATATTTAAGATAACCACCATCTTGTGATATACATCACTCTATCCAACTTTCAGCATTTGTGCAAATTGATCAACTGGTGCTCAGTGATTGAAATGATTGCATTTGGAATCCTATTTTTAATATCATCCAACGAATGAGGATTTGATGCTTACAAGACAATTTTTACAGGATCCCATCAAAACAAAAAGTCTAATGCAGTTTGATCAGGTGATCAAATTGGTCAAGCAACATTTCTTCAAGTGATCTTAGCATCTGAAGAAGTGTTATTCAGAAATTATCCTGCACACAATTCAGAATGTTAGGGTGCCCCATCTTGTTAAAGTTGAAATAAGAAAATATATTATTCACAATTCACAAAATTAAATGTGTCAAGGAAATTGAAATAATTGATCTTTCAATTTTTTTAAAGTTTGTAGCTTTTATGCTTCTGAGGTTATTAAAGCTTAATGCTGCAGTGAGACTTTTGGGATACCTTATATTATAGGGCAAATGAGAAAGCATACAAAAACAAAACCTATGTTTCCTACATTGAAGACATAACAAATCTGAACATGTGCACATACACACAAACATACACACAGACACAGACACAGACACACACACACACATGCACCCCTCTTACCCTCTTTCCTTTCTAGGAAATAAACTTCATTCCTCTCTGGATTTCCTCTACCTTACTCCATCTCTTCACTTTGAAGCACACTCCAGCCCCCACCTGATTCTCTTCCACTCTGCATTCAGGACTTTCTCTACCATGCTTCTCTCTACCACCCCCGAACCCCATTTCAGCTGCTTTTTATATGCTTTCTTGCCTCATTAGAATGTAAGCCTCTTGAGGGCATTGAACTTATGTTTGTGTTCCAACCATGTATCACCATACCTTGCACTTAAGTGCTTAATAAATTCTGATTGTTCTCTTTAATTCTATAGTCCCCACAACACGAAAAGCTGGATATCACTCAATGCTGTTTGATGAAGACTTCCATGAACTGATACAGAATGAAGATTGTATAACATTAGAACAAATCAACAATGACCGCAATCATGTAAATGGAGGCATTAGAAAAGCCACAGGTACTGTCCTAAAGGGACAGCTTCATCTCCAACCTGTAGGCTCAGGATTTGATTGAAGAAAGGTAGAAAAGGCCTTTGTCCAGAATCAGACCAAACGGACCTACTGGACCTTAACATAAACAAGTTCTGTAGAATCCTGTTTCAAAATTTTACTGATAAATCTTTAATCATGGGATTTCAAAAAACTTACACGCTTTTAAGTTTAATCTGCATTATTGATACATTCTCCAAAACATTTAAAAGCCTAGACAATCACCAAAACAATAAATCAAGACCTAATATGTAGGAAAATGTGTAAATTCTCATGCTGAAAATTTAAAAATTGGCTCTCAAGAATCAGTTTTAGCTAGCTCTAACACATCCTTGTTGATGATACATCATATGATGAGGAGCCATATCAGAGAGGGTTTATTCTAAAAGGAACAAGTATTTTTTTTATCTCTAAAAATATCAAATTAGAAGTTATAGAGATAGGAACTATGTCTATGTTTACATTGCCATAGGAATCTGCCAGAGAAGGAAACTCCTCCCATTACTGAAGATGAACTCTTCTCTGTAACTTAATAAACTTAAAGAGTTACCTAGAACCCTAAGAACATATTTGTCTTGATCATTACCAATTTCAGAAGAGGAGCATGAACCTAGGCCTTCTGGGTTTCAAAGACAGCTCTCTATCTTTTATTCTATGAAATATTTATTATATTTGAAAAAAAACTCCCTATGTAGATAATCTTACTGGCACCTAATTTGATAGGAATTTCCTCTTTATTCTATCATTTAGAATCAGAACATTCTCCAAAAGAAGGCACTAGCTCCTTTACTCAACATCTAAGATGATTCCATTCGAGTAAACTTGCTCCAGTCTAGCATGGATCAGACAGCTATATACTATAAGATATATGGTATCATTGTTTGTCAGTCTGTGGGACCTCTGTTAACCAGTGAGTCTTTCCTTGGTGTCTTTCATTTATTCATTCAATCCATCTATCATGTGCTATTAGATGTGCAACATAGCTACTCACTGAGAGGGAGATAAAATAAATATCAGATATCCCATTGAGATTGTTTCACTCCCATTCCATTACTTTGATGCTTCATTGCAGAGTGGAAGTAAACTGGAATTCCTAGATATGGACCTGGCAGTGCCAGAAAATCAAATAAGGTAGAAAGTTTTAGTATAGAACTCTGGAGATATTTTGTTTTCTCTTGGACTAGCCTAGCTAGGTTAAAGGACATTTGTTGTGAGTTAGTTGGAGAATATCATCTTTTTCAGCCATAAAAAATTAGTCACATTCTACCAGCTTGTGGAAGGGTTTTGATCCGCATCTGTGAAGGGAGTAGCCACCCTAATGAACTTGTATCTAGTGGTCATAGATGTTAATCAGGAAGAGACTAAAGAGATGAAAGACATGAACATAATTTGATTAAATTTAATTCCACTCAGTGAATATTTATCAAGCATCTCTTATGGGCTGAGCCTTGTGGAAGCTACTATAGGGGTTTGAAATATCGAGTAAGAATTGGCTTTCATGGATATTACATTCAACTAATAACTGACTTGTCAGTTTTTTAAAAAAATATTTCACTAAATATTTCCCAATTACATGTATAAAAATTAAGAATTCTTTTTAAATTATGATTTCCAAATTCTCTTCCTACCTATGTTCTGCCCTTTGATCCTACTAGAGTAGTCACATTATTTGATTTCAATATTTCGTATGAGGTCATGCAAAACATATTTCTATATTAGCCATGTTACAAAAGAAAACACAAACAAAATAAAACAATAAAAATTAAGAAAGATAAAAATATGTTTGGATCTGCATTCAGAGTTCATAAGTTCTCTCTCTGGAGGTAGATAGCATTTTTCTTCATGAATCTCTAAGAATTGTCTTGGATCATTGTCTTGAGCAGAGTAGCTAAGTATTTCAAAGTTGATTCCTTCCAATGTTGCTGTTACTGTATACAATGTTCTTCTGGTTCTGCTGCCTTCACTTCGAGTTCATATAAGTCTTCCCACTTTCCTTGACATGATTCTGTTTCAACTTCTTATGATGTTGTTATTCAATCATATCCAACTCTGTATTACTCCATTTGGAGTTTTCTGGGCATAGAACTTTTCTACTCCATGAGGAAAATAGGGTTAAGTGACTTGTCTAGGGTCACACAGTTAGATGAATCATCCTAACTCCAGGCCCAGTGATCTATTCATTGCACCACCTAGCTGTCCTAGTTTGATTTCTTATAGAAAAATAGCATTCCATCACAATCACATACCAGTATTTTTTTAGCTATTCCACAATTGATGGGTATCCCATCAATTTGGTGGCTCAAAATGTATAAACAGTTTTATAGTGCTATGGGTATAGTTCCAACATGTTCTCCAGAATAGACTAGTTCACAACTCCACCAATGGTGTATTAGTGCTACAATTTTTTCCACATTCCCTCCAGTATTTGTAATTTTCCTTTTCTGTCATGTTAGCCAATCTCACAGATGTGAAGTGGTAACTCAGAGCCATCGTTGTTCTTTTTAATTTACATTCCTCTAATCATTAGTGATTTATATTATAGCATTTTTTTCATGTGGTTATGGATGGCTTTAATGTTTTCTTCTGAAAACTGCCTCTTCATATCGTTTCACCATTTATCAATTGGGGAATGGACTTTGCTTTTTTTCCCAACTTCAGATTTCATATCTTGTTGATTTTTTTCTAAAAGGTGGATATAAAAAACAGAGATTTCACTATCACCATTTTTCTAAGTTAGTTTAATCAATATATATCAACCTGCAAGAATAAGTAAAAAGGGCCTAGAAAGGAATTCAAAATAGCAAATCTTCATGCCAATCGGAAAAATCTAAAGGCAACAATGATTTACAACATAAACTCATTTCTAAAATCTTACAAAGGAGAATGCTGAAAGGTTATGAGCTCCCTTATTAAGACAGCAAGAACCAATGGTGGGTGAAAAAAAAATTTCCAAAAACTTGGCAAGACATCCAATTAAACTAATTATCTTGTGCATTTAAAAATGAAACTGTCGCTTTAAACTAAGTTTATGGAGTCTTGGTGAACTACTTTTTAAATTTGTGCTGAAGGATGCTAGGCCAATAAAGATTTTCTTGTATTTATTCCAGAGCTTTCTCATAATTCTTATTGAGTCATACTGCTCCGACACTGCCTAGGGAAAGCTGATTGTTCTATCACCTTCACATACAAATAGCACTGATCTTTCTCTTCTTTGCTGGTAGTATACTGGCTGTTTGCTAATGGACAGGAAGGACAGTTGCATAATCCAGTCAGATTATATTCATTTTGACAAAAGTCTTGGTTTTCATTCTGAAAGAAGACAACTGCTTGTTTCCAAGCATGTCGCAGATAACATCATCTGACTGCATGGTGCCGGCCGGTACGGTTCCTCAACGTGTTGCTCCAGACTGATCAGTAGGTGGCCATGCACCAAAGGATCTTCTTCCGGTGCCTTGGCAAGAAGTCACGGTCCTCGCGAGAGCTGTGCAACATCACCCCGGTCCTGGGAGTGTTCTCTGCCGAGGACTCCCACAGTACGGAAATGGATATTTCTTAACCATAAATTTGGCTCAATTCCCTATATTATTTGAGATGAGGCCATTATCAGAGGAACTTGTGGCAATTCCCACCCCACCCCCAGTTTCCTGTTTTTCTTCTAATTTTGGCTGCAGTAGATTTGTTTGTGCACAAGTTTTTGTTTTTGTTTTAAATTTCATGTGATAAGAATTACCTATGCGAATAGATAATAATCCCTTATAATGCCTCCTTTTTTTCTCTTTTGGTCATACACTCTCCCCTTATCCACAAATCTGAAAGATACATTTTACCATGTTCCTCTAATTTATGATATCACCTGTTTAAACTGTTCATCCATTTTGACCTTATCTGGTTATAAAGTGAACTATGTGGCCATACTTGTTTTCTGCCATATGGTTTTCAAGTTTTCCCATCAATTTTTTTTGTCAAATAGTTCCTTTTTCAAAAGTTTGGAGCTCTCAGTTTCTCAAGCACTAGATTATTATATTCTTTTACAACTTTGAATTCTGTACCTGATCTATTCCACTGCTTCATTGATCTACCACTTTATTTCTTAGCCCTTACCTGATCGTTTTCATGATCATGATCATGGCTTTCTAATATAGGTTGAGATCTTGTACTGCTAATTCACCTTCCTTCACATTTTCTTCACTGATTTCCTTGATATTATTGACCTTTTTTTCTCCTAGATGAATTTTTCTAGTTTTATTTAAATATTAGTTTGATGTGGTACTGAATAAGTAAATTGATTTAAGGAGAATTGCCATCTTTACTATGTTGGCTCAGCCTACACATGAGCAATTACTATTTCTCCAATTGTTTAGGTCTATCTTTATTTGTGTGAAAAGAATTTTGCAATTGTATTCATATGATACTTTTCAACCAACTTAGATTTGAGTTGAGGTTCAATCATCCCCCTGTCACAACTCTTTTCTGCTCCACTGTAGAAACTCTTTTTTGCTCACCTCTTTTATGTGAGATAATCCCCCCCATTCTTCCACTTAGTTCCTACTTCTCCCAGCAAATTGCTCTTTTGCACCTGTCCACTTTATTTTACAGCATCCCAACCTGATTGAGTTACTCCACTACCCTCTTTCTATGTAGAATTCTTCTATCTGCCTTAAAAAGAAATAAGTTCTTTGAAGATTCATGTGTCATCTTTCTACATAGAAAGGAAAATAATTAAACCTTTTTAAGTCCCTGAGATTTCTTTTTCATGTTTACCTTTTTATGTTTTCTCGAGTCTTGTATTTGAAAATCAAACTTTCTATTCATTTCTGTTCTTTTCATCAAGGATACTTAGAAATCTTCTATTTCATTAAATATAAATTATTTCCTTTGAAGGATTATATTCAATTTTGCTTGGCATGTTTTCCTTTGTTCTGCTCCTAGATCATTTGCCTTATGGAATATCAGATTTTAAGTCCTATGTTCCTTTACCATGGAATCCACTAAATCTTGTGTGATCCTTACTGTAACTCCATGGTATTTAAATTGTTTCTTTCTGGCTGCTTGAAGTATTTTATCTTAGACCTGAGATGTCTCTTGATGTCTTAGGAGTCATTGGCTTCCATTTGCCCAATTCAAATTTTGAGGAATTATTTTCTTCAGTGAGCTTTTGTACCACTTTTTTCCCTATGTGGCCATTTCTCTTTTTTAAGTAGTTATCTCCATCGGTGTATTTTATGCCTCTTTTTCCATTTGGTCAAATATTTTTTAAGATGTTATTTTTGCACCTCTTTAAACAAGCTAATTGTCTTTTCATAATTTTCTTCCTTTGCTTTCATTTCTTCACTTATTTTTTCCTCTACCACTCTTATTTGATTTTTAAAATGATTTTTAAGTGCTTCCAGGAATTCTTGTTGTGCTTGTGTCCAATTCACATTTTTCTTTGAGGCTTTTGTTTATAGCTGTTTTGACTTCATTATCTTCTTTAAGTTTTTATCTTGAACTTCTGTAACAGCAACTACACTGGCATACCCAGGATGGCTGCTAACACAGGTTCTTTGATTTGCTTTTCTAAAGGAAAGCAACTTTAAAGGGGTCAACAATCTTACTTTAATTAAACATATATCATGGAAAAATCAGCACCCTGAATTTCAGAGAAAATACAAACAGAGACTACAAGCAGAAGTTACAAGCAGAGAAAAAAGCACTAATCAACAGACAGGGCTTCTAAGTGTCTGAGAAATTAGCACAGATCAGTCGACACCTGTATATACATAGTTACCAGATAGAGAAGCACCAACATCTGCATTTTCAAAGCCAGAGGGTGCTCCTTAATGGCTACCCAGAGTCTCATCTGGCCAAATGACATGAACATTCTTCCAATGAGTGAGCCCCCAAAGCAAAACCTCACCTCAGAGTACATATACCCTTCTCTGAGCCAGAGGGCATCACAACCCTTGTGACCCAGTACCTAACTAGAAATTAGCGAAAGGTGTGAGCCTTCCTACAAACAAGCCTCCCCTAATCAAGCTTCCCTTAATGGCATATACATGAGACCCATTAATGGGGAGGGAAGATCTTCTCATTCTATTAACCTTACATGTTCCCTGTTACCAGAGTAGATTTTCATAGCCAGGTTCTTTTTTGTCATTGTGGTTGTTTGATCATTTTTTCTATTTCTTGATTTGGAACTTTATGTTAAAGTTGGACTCTGTTCCTACTGTGGTGATAGGGACTGGAAAGCTTTGTCTCAAGCTTCAGACTTTTTCACACTGCTGTTTTCAGAGATAGTTCTGAGGATTTTGAATTTTTTAGTGCTTCCCAGACAGGGTGGTTATTGTTTTATTGGTCTGCCTTGCACTGCATTTTGTTTCTTTTCTTTTATCTTGTTTTTTGGAGGAAGGACCTCTGATCCATTGAGATTGCAATGGATACTGTTCCCTTCAGGCTGGGCTGGAAGTAATATTGCCTCTTAGGATTTCCACTCCCTCTTGACTGGAAGTGCTCCTCTCTCATTTTACATTATGACACGCAAGTGGGTATAGACAGTGGATTTGCCAAACAGATGCCCTTTGACTTCCCACTACCTCTTGACTACACCTCTCTGCCCTTGAATTATGACCCAGAAGTGGTATAGGAAATTAAGTTGCCTAACAGCATCTGGCCCTATATCTAGCAGAACATGGGATCCCTGTAATCATTTTCTGACTAGTTGCCAGGTCCCCTCATTGTCTCTGGCTTGAGAGTTCTCAAAGCTGCTGCTGATTCTGTTGCTACCATGCAGTCCCACTACTAGCAGTGTTTCAGCCATGTAGGCTCCAGGGTACCCTCTACTCCCTTTTCACAAATTTCTTTCTCACCTCCTAGGTTGTCTCAGATAGGATGAATGTCTTACTCTTACCCATTATTGACTCTGCCACTCCAGAATTCAACTTGAGTTTTTGGTTGTTTGGAGGAGAATGTTGTAAAAGCTTCACTGAACATTCTTTTACTCCACCATCTTGGCTCCATCTCCAGAACTTCCAATTTGAGCATTTAATAACAATAAAACAGAGCCAAAATGAGGGATATAACCAATAAGTAAAAAAAGAAAAATAAGTGAATAGGGAAATAATAGTGAGATAAAAGCAGGAGTGTTCTGAATCTAGATGAACTGGCTCTGGATTGTTAAATATTCAATTTTAACATTTATATCTCAGGAATAGGCAAATACTATAAAGCAGAGCTTAATTTTTTTGATTTTTGGATAATCTAGATTCAAAAGCGCGATAAAGAGAATGTTAATGGTGCAGATTAGATTTAAAGCTGTGTAGTGAATATATATATATGTACATATATATATATATATATACACACATACATATAGTCTGAGTGTGTATACACACACATACACACACACACACACACATATTTTTTTCTTCTCCTAGATGCTGGTTGGTAAACATCTATGGGTTCATCACTGTGGGAATGATCAGGAAAAGCCTGAAGCTACCAGATACATTGGAGATGACATACCCTTATGGACAAGGGGATAAATACAATGTTAGTTTCCCAGAGTCAGTCCCCATGAATCCAAATAACAGGGTAAGAGGTAAGTATTAATTATTTCAAGGTTTTAAGGTAGATTCTTGGAAATTATCAGTGTTATCAGAGACAATGACCATAACAACACACAAATACTGTTTGGAACTGGTGGAGCAGGCAGAAGGGGTCTATAGGTATAGATGCTCAGAGAGCTATTACAAGGCTTCCATGACATTTTCAGCTATTGAACCAGTCTGACCCACAGGGCTGTGTGATGCTCACTAAAGTCACTCACAGTTCTCTCACTGTCAGCATCCCCTGGCAGGGTACTATCTCCACAGAGATAAGAGAGCCCTGTGTGGGTTTTACTACAAAAAAAACACTCATTATCAGGACCCAAGATTTCTAGTTTCTTCTATTTTCCTCCAAAAGTTGAGCAAGGAGCCTAACAGTTGGTTCATAGTCAATCATATAAATAGGTAAACAGAGAAACCAAAAAAAATGTGGACAGATACATACATAGATAAATTAAAATAGGTAAATAAATGAGCACAAAACCAAATGTATATACAATACATATACAAATGCAAATGCATATATTTTCTCAGATGGAAATATTTTCACTAGTCTTTCTTTATTCTCCTACTTGTCACTCTCTGCTTTTCAGGGTTCCCAAGATTAAAAAGTAGACATAGGAATAATAGAGAAAAACCTCAAGATCAAATTACTTGTATTAACATCGCTTCATTGCTTCCATAGATTTTCCACAGATCCTTAATTTCGTCAATGGTAACTACCTTCAAAGGTAAATATTTAAAACCACTTGATTCTCAATCTAAATGACTTTTAGCCAGATCCCTCCATAAATCATTCTCAGGAAGTTCATCCAATCTACTGCATGGATCCAAATCTCTTTACATTACATGAATGACAATGGTTTCCAAACACAATCTCTCAAATGTCCTTCATATATTTGCACGATCACTCTACTTCTTTTTCTTATGATACATTTCTTGAGTAACATATCTGATATTTTTTGCCATGAGAAATTTTTCATTAGAAATATGCTCCAAATATTGATGTTATTAATTAAAACCATCAACTAATAAAAAATATTGGGAGGGATTTTACTATTAAATCCAGAGGCAAAAAAGCATAGTAAAAAAATAGCCTGCCTACAATTCATAACTAACTGTGTTCAAGTCTCTCCTCTGACACATATTGTCTAGGCAGTATGAGTGTTTATGTGACCCTGGGCAAGTCATCTGAACTCTTAGCATGCCAGGCAATTCTCTAGGACTATAAGTCATAGAAGAGTTGCCAATATGCAATTTTTCAGGAAGTTCCCTTAATGTCAGTTGCCTACACCAGTGAAATCATAGGTCTGAAAGAAAACAACAATAAAATAGGCAATTCCAAACAATAACTGTGAAGCAATAACTTGATATTAACCTTCCTCAGTTCTATTGAGTTTTTCTGTCACCACCAGAACAAAAGTTGAAGATGCTACATTTTCAGGTACCAGGGTCACCTCAAGATTTCATACCAGTTCTGTCTAGGCTCTTCAAACAAATCCATATCAATTTATTTCACATAGGTCGGTACTTATGAAGTATCTTCTATGTAAAAAGTTTCAGGATGAGCATTGCCTCCCAAATGGGAAACAGCAAGGTTCTTCTCACTTGATTAACCTCAGGGATGGGGGTGAAGCCTTTGGTATATGCACCGACCCATTGAAATTCCCTTTGCTGGCAGAGGTACCATTACAGAGTGTCATAGCATTAATCATCCAATGGCAATTAGTCATAGCAGCTGAAGGATGTATTTTCTACTTTTATTAAAACTTTTAGTTTCTTATGACCCAATTTCTTTCAATCTGTTAGGCTTTGGGCCTTTCAATCTGTGCAAATTTGCATAGAGGAATTAACAACATATGGCTTAAATAATTATTCAATCTTAAATTATCTTTAGAGGGTAATAATCATCTTAACATACCTGACTTACATATATAAAAGAATTCAAAGATGAGAAATACACCATTTTTCTCCTAATTCTAGAGAGTTCACTTAATTTACTTTGATGTAGATTCCAGTTTAAATAATTAACCTCCACCAAATTCTTCCTCCAATGCCTCATCATGGAAGTCTCCTTGTGGTTTGTAGATGACCCCACTTTCCTTAAGGCTTTGCTAGTAAAACTAAGACCATAGAAAACTCTACCAAGCTGCCAAGATCAAGTAGCAATCAAGAGATGGACTGCAGTGTCTCTTGTTCATGTACCATTCAAACTAAATTCAAAGGAGTTCATAACCAGTTAGTCCACAGGGTGATGACAACTATTGAGGACCCTCTGCCAGATCATGGATGGGCTGTCTTCTGCATGGGGGAGGGGAAGCACACACACTAAGGAAATATAGATTTATTTTAATTTAGCAAGCATTTCTGAAGTTCTTAGTTCATACAAGAATTGGTTATTTATTTGACATATTAAGTATGATTAAAAAGTCCAAAGAGGCTTCATCCTCAACAACCATTTCTCATGTTAGACCAAAACCTACATTTTAAGCAATAGACTAACAATGAAATATACACACATGATTTTTCAGTTTAAAAAACAATTGTCTTAAACCAATGGATCCTGAATTTTTGTGGCAATGGCCCCCTACATTTTATGTCTCCAAATAAAACAGAAACAAAAATGGCATTCACACATCTCAAGCAAATGACAGAGCCATCCATGTGATTAGTAATCAAATTTGAACTCATTTATACAAGATATTAAATAATCATGGAATTCATTATCAATTTTAATAAATTTACTCCAGTCTTCCTGATAAATATCTGGCCACTGGACTCACATGGCTCTTGGGAAGAAAATGAGCCTGGTGACCTTGCACAATCCTCCCTTACTCAAATTAAAGTCAACTGCAAGTCATGCCATCATCTCCCTGTTGTTGTAGAACTCTTTGAGGATGAAGGACACACACAACAACAAATAAATTTGCTATCATGTCATTGCTGTTAAATTCTATTTAAACTTTTTGTATTAAAAAAGATATATACTTATGTGTATCTATGTTCTATCTCAGTTATATATTGGCTTTATATGACCTCAGTGGAGTAACTTCTTAGTTCAACTAGCCCATTGTCTCTCAAATTGCAAATAATATAGTGACCTCCATTGGTGAAAAACAAATCCTGATCCAGGAGTTCCCTATACCAGTGAAATCACAGGTCTGGTCATTATATAAATATTTGATATTTGGTCTCTCACTTTTTTTCATTCCCACAATTTCCAGGGGGTGGGCAGGGGTGTCTTGAGTCCTCCAGGGAGTGATCTCTCACATTTAGAAAAATCAGGTGAAATAAACTTAACAAACAAACAAAAGGGCAAGCCATGTCTTTTTGTTCTGCAAATAGAAATCCCTAATTAAGAGCTTACTAAGCAGTTACTGTGTGCACTCTACTAATCCCTTTGAAAAACAGAAGGTATAAATCCTGCTCTGAAAGGGTTTATTCTCAAATTAGATAATCAGGATATATTTATATGAAACATAACACAATTTGCAAAGCAATGAGCAAATGCAGAAGTATACACATTTAGAATGTTAGAGATACACAAAGGGGTTCCAAAAGGAGAGTGTTATTCAAAAAGTATAATGTTCAAGAAAAGGACAATGAGAGTCTCATTGTATTTTGCATTGGCCAAAGTATATTTGGGAGAGTCTCTTTAATGTGGTTTCCATAATGCTAAAAAAAAAAAAGACATTAAAGTCAAGCATCCGTTCTCCATCTATCTGAGGTTGAACACGGGTCAAAGTTTCAGACCTATATGATATGAGGATTGTTTGAACATACTTGGTATTTCAGGCTGAAAAGGTGAAAATTAAAGGTAATATGAACTATTTTGTATAGGCTCAAAGAGGAGAAACAAAATCAATGGGTAGAAAATACTGAGAGGCTTGACAGATAAAAAATGGGAGAAAGAAAGGAAGGAAGGAAGGGAGGAAGGAAAGAAGGAAGGAAGGAAGGAAGGAAGGAAGGAAGGAAGGAAGGAAGGAAGGAAAGAAAGAAGGAAGGAAGGAATTTAGGGAGAGAGGGAAGGAGGAGGAAGACGGAAGAGGAAGGATGGGAAGGAGGCTATGAGAATGAGTAGAAGGAAGGGAAAGAGGGTCACAGAAAAAAAAAAAAACAAGGAAAGGAAAAGAAGGAAGGAGGGAAGGAGGTAGGGAAGGAAGGAAGAGAGGGGAAAAGGAAGGGAGGGAAGGAGGGTGGGAGTAAGGGAAGACTGGAAGGAAAAGAAGGTTGGAAAGAAGTAGGACAGGAGGAAGGAAAGGATGGAAGTAGGAAATAAGGGAAAAATAAAGGGGGGAGGGAGAAAGGGAGGGAAGGAAGGAAAGAAGAGCAGGTGAAGAAAAGAAGGGAGGGAGAGAGTGGTATGGTAATTGGGGTGGGACTTTTGTTTTTACTGTTTTCTCTTTTAGAATTCTAAGGTAATCAGATGCCTTTGATTAATTCTTGACCAGTACTAAGCTCCTGGCCCACACCCTTTTGCTGATTAGGTTTGAAGCCTTTGGGCCCTAAGAAGAGCGTATATACTCAGAGGTTAGCATTTTGCTTTGAGGCTCTCACTCACTGGAAGAGTGCTGTGAGATTTGATGAGATGAGACTCTGGGTAGCTGCTGGAGCCCTGGGCCATGAAAACCCAGATGTTGGTGTCTCTCTCTCTAGTAACTATGTAAATCTTTGGTCAGACAGCTAAAGGCCTGTTTGTTGATAACTGTATGTGTTTGCTCTGTTTATATTTTCTCTGTTTCTAATTTCTGTTTGTATTTTCTCTGAAGTTCAGGGTGCTGGCTTTTCCCCTTGAACTAAGTGAATGATATAGGTATGTTTGATTAAAGTGAGATTGTTAACCCCTTAAAGTTGCTCTCCTTAGAAAAGCAGATCAAAGAGCCTGTGCTAGCAGTCTTCCTGTTTGCTAGTGTTACTGGTCTTTCACCCCCTCAGCAGTTGCTAGCAACATTGTTGTTACAGGGAGGGTGGGAGGAAGGGAAGATTGAAAGGAAGGGGGAGAGGATGGGAGAGAAGTAAGAAGAGAGGAAGGGAGGGAGGAAGAGAGGAAGGAATGAAGAAAGGAAAGAAGAGAAGGAGGGATGAGGGAAGGAGAAACAGCTGGGACAGAGCGAAACATTTATTAAGTACCCACGATGAGGTAGAACCATTGCTATAATCTTTACAATACAATCTTGCTTGATCCTCACAACAGCTCTGGGAAGTAGGCACTGTTTTTTATCACCATTTTACATTTTAGCAAATTGAGTCAAACAGGTTAAGTGACTTGCCCAGGATCACACAGCTAGTAAATGCCACAGGTCATATTTGAGCTCAGCTCTTGTTAACTCTAGGCCTATCACTCTATCCATTGTACCATAAGTTCAAAAAGCCACAACCCTATATCTCCTTCATCTTATTCAAGTTTTCACACTCAGAAAACAGAAGGCTTACATTTTCTTTGGGGGATGACACAACTCATAAAAATAAATAAATAAATAAATATAGAAATAGGTAGATAGATAGAAACATAGATAGATACATAGATGTAGTATAAGGAAAACTGAGGTGGAAGAAAACACTAGCAACTAGAAAATTAGCTCATGGACTGAGCTTTGAAAAAAGCTAGAGATTCTAAAAGATGGAGGTGAATAGAAAGTACATTAATAGAGAATAGCTCCTGGGAAGGCCTAGTGGTAGATGGAATATCCACTTTGAGAGTGACAAGGAGGCCCATTTACTTAGAAGGGAGGTTGTGTGAAGGGGGGAAATGTGCAATAAGTCTAGAAAGGTAGGCAAGAGCCTGATGGAAAAGGACTTTAAAAGCCAGAATCAGAAGGTTTTTTTTTTATTTTATCCTAGGCACAATAGGGAGTCACTGGGAATTTTCGAGCAGGAAAAATTACGTGGTCATAACTGTGGTTTAGCAAGATTATTTTTCCCCAATAAAGAAATATTTGCATATTTCAAGAGTTTCTGTTTGATAAATTTAACTCATTCCTGAAAGTATCTTAACATATCATTACCATAAGGAGGTAATGCATGAGAGGGGTCACAGAAAAATTCACATGGGATGGATTTTTAAATGGGAAGAAAAGAAAGTGCTTTTGTAACATTTACTTTTTAAGGTTTTCCAAGAAGTAAGGATTGACTTTAAGAGTAAAATAAAACAAAGGAAAAATTTGAGTGGTGGTGTTCCTCTGGCTAGAGTTTCAGGATTCATGCATGTGAATTCCAGCTCTGCTATTTATTATCTTTGTGGCCCTGGGAAAAATCATTGACTTATCTGAACTGCATTTCCTCACCTGTAAAATAAAAGAGTTGAGTGGACTGCAATTAAGGTCTCTTCCAATTTTAAGTCTATGATCCTTTAGAAAAGAAAACATAAATTTTATATATGTGAGTGTGTGTATGTAAATGTATATGTGTGAATATATGGATGTGTATATATGTATATATTATATATACATGCATATAGTATATAACACATCTATATATGATATATATTACATATACGATGTGACATATAATAATGTATATACAAACATACATACATCTACGGTAAATTAGAGATAACATATGACATACTGCATATAATATATAGTCATATATACAAATAATGGATATGTATTATCAATGCTTATATGATTTCATTATACAGAACAACAATATCAAAATAGCATTCTCCAATAACTATCTGGAAGCTAAGTATAAAAAATTTATTAACTTATGTACCAAACATTCTACTAAGGAATAGAGATTTAAAAACAAAACTTTAAAAGACAATGTCTATTTTCCAGGAATCCACAGTCTAATGGGGAGAAACATTACAAAAAATATATTAGGTACAAAACAAGATAGACAGTATTAACTGGAGATAATCACAGGACATTGGAGATTATTGGAGATAATTGGAGGTAATTACAGACAAAGACATTAAGGAGACTAGGAGATACTTCTTGTAGAGGATGGGATTTTAGTTAAGGCTTGAAGGAAGGCAAGGAAGCAAAGTAGTGGAGGTGAGTAGAGATAGTATTGAAAACAATCATAGTCAGAAGATGGAGTGCCAGCCAAATAGGAGAAAGGGAAAAGGGAAGAGGGCCCAGGGCAGAACTTTGAATTCACTCAGGTTTAGTGGTCAAGGATTGGATCCAGGAAAGGCATTTGAAAAAGAGGTCAGACCTATGGTAGAACCAGAACCGTATCTCAAAAACCGAGAGAGATGAGAGTCAAAAGCTGCAGAGAAGTCCAGAATGATGTTGTTCTACAAATGCATTGTGAGTGGAACATATTTTGTATCTAGTCTCTGTAATTAGTGCCTTAAGGACCTACAACTTTACTGATGGCAAAGGAGCATAACTTTACCTCTCTAATATTTAGTATAGTAGAACCAATTTTATCCTGCTTGTGTCAACTCTCTCCCTCCCTCTCTCTCTCTCTCTTTCTCTCTCTCTCTCTCTCTCTCTCTCTCTCTCTCTCTCTCTCTCTCTTTCCATTCATCTATTTAGCTATTTATTTTTTTATTTATTTAGCTATTCATTCATTCATTCATTCATTTATTTTACATTCTCTTCCCCTCTATATAGCAGTGACCCTGGCCTCTCTGATGTTCCTCTTACAGGATATTCAGGGTCGTGACAGTGTATTTTCAGCGGCTGTCCCCCATTCTTGGAATTTTCTCCCTTCTCACCTCAATCTCCTGGTTTCTCTGGCTTCCTTCAAGTCTCAGTTAAAGTCTTTCCTTCCACAATGATTTTTTTTTCATTTCGCTTTAATGCTAGTAATGCCTTCTCTCTGTGATTATTTGTAATCTATCTTGTATGTAATGTTGTTTGTACATTGTTGTTTCTACATGTTGGTTTCCCCATTAGTCTGTGAGCTTCTTGAGAATAGGCACCTTTCTTTATATCTCCAGTGCTTTACACAGTCCCTGGCCCATAGGAGGTCCTTAAGAAATGTTTATTGACATAACTGCTGCCAGGACCTTGAACCTGAGACTGCTTCCCATTCTTTCTTAAATGTCAAATCTTATTCATCCATATATGGGTCTGGTCAGATAGGCAGTTGTCTTATAGGTGAAACATCCTCCCATTTCTGGATTTCCAGTTATAAACTCATTATTATGTGAGTTGATTTCACCATTATTCTCTATGCTTTTCATTTGCATATCATCCATAATAGTATTTTAACATTTGATTCACCCTATATTCCCAAATGCTATGTAACAGATACTCTCAGGAATGTTTAAGGTTTTTTGTTTTGTTTTGTTTTTCTGGTCCTGTAGCTGAAAAGTATGCCTTGAAAACAATAAGTGTTTAATAAAAGCTTGTTGCAATGAACTGAATTGATTTCATTATATTTTGGAAGAAATATATAAGAAAACTCCTGCTATGGGATAACTTTAGATCAAATTGTATGCTAAATTTAAGCAAATTCTGTAATAAAGAGTGTGGCATAGGATCAGTAATCAATCAATCCAAATATATTTATTAATTGCCTATGATATTCCAAGCACTGTGCTGGATGCTGGGCATACACTTACTAAGATTAAAAGTAATCCCTAATAAACAAACTTGTAGTTCCGGATCTGGAATCAGGAAGGCCTGGATTCAAATCATCCATTTAACACATTCTCCATGATCAGTGGCAAGTCATTTAAGCAAGCCGGCAGGTGGCCCAGTTCACACAGTGCTGGTCATGGACTCCGAAAGACCTGAGTTCAAATCCTGCCTCATGCACTCATTAGCAGTGTGACCCTGTCTGCATTAGTTTCCTCATCTGTAATATAACACTTAATTTCACATAGTTAGGTGAGGATAAAGAGAGATAATATAAGTAAAACCCTCTGGAAACCTTAAAATACTACATAAATGTTAGCTATTAGTATTAGGATTCTGAGCCTGAGATAATAAGTGTATGATTAAATGTTGTGGATTGGTTCGATTCTGTGTTCAGTAATGGGAGGTCCCTGACAAACTGATATTTGCTCAACAGCGACAATTCAAATTTATGTTAGGCTTTAAGATTTACAAAGTATTTCCCCAACCAGTAAAACTTTTTACTATTTTTCAAGTACCACATGGTGGGGGAATGGAGGAGAAATAAATATCTATTAAGTGACTACTCTATGTCAGGCAATGTGAGAAGCTCTTTAAATAGATTATCTCATTCAGTCCTTAAAACAACTCTGCCAAGTAGGTGTTATTATATGTTATGGCAATTAGGGTGGGAATTTTTTGTTTCCTCTTTTAGAATGCTAGGGTAATCAAGTACCTTTGATGAATCTTGCCTTTCAAATGTAGTGGCAAGCAAAGTGGACTTTTTGTAGTCTTTTGTTTCTTCCATTGAATCAAGAGTCTTTGACCTGCTTAAGAAACAAGAAAGCCTAGTTCACATAGGTTTGAGTCATATTGTTGTGGTTTCCTTTGACCCTGAGAAGGATATATAAGATCTGAGGCTGGTGTTTTGTTTTAGGGCTCTCATTCACTGGAAGAGTGTCCTGTGATTTGACCAGACAAGACTCTGGGTAGCCATTGTTAAGCTGCTTTGAAAACCCAGATGTTGGTGTTTCTCTGGTAACTACATATTGTGATTTGGTTAGATAGAAATGTTGATCTGTTTATATTGTCTCTGTAATTTCTGTTCTTTTTTGCTCTGAAGTTCAGGGTGCTGGCTTTTCCCCCTGAACTAAGTGAATGATATATGCATGTCTGATTAAAGTGAGGTCGTAAACCTCTTACAGTTGTTTTCCTTAGAAAAGCAGATAAAAGAACCTGTGCTAGCAGCCCTTCTGTGTGCTGCTGTTGTTGGTCCTACACCCTCACAGCAGCTGCTAGCAAAATTATTGTTACATTATTATCCTCATTTCATAGTTATGAAAACTGAGACAAACAGGTTAAGTGACTTGTCCAGGATCACACACCTGGTAATAGTTGAAGTCAAATTTGAACTCTGGTCTTCCTGACTCCAGGCCTAGTCCTCTATCCACTGAGCTATGATAAGTACTGGGAATTCAAATATAAACAAGATAGCCACTGCTCTCAAATAGCTTCATTCAAGTGTGGGAAGACAACACATAATAGGTAGTAAAGAAGAGTTGGGGGGCAGCTAGGTGGCACAGTGAGTATAGCACTGGCCCTGGATTCAGGAGGACCCGAGTTCAAATCCAGCCTCTGACACTTGACACATGTACTAGCTGTGTGACCTTGGGCAAGTCATTTAACCCCAATTGCCCTGCCAAAATAAACAAAAAAAAGAAGAGGTGGGATGGGAAGGGCTGTAAACATTTGGTATTGTACAGTCCTATCCAACTCTCTGTGACCCCATTTGGTAGTTTGGTTTTTTTTGGCAAAGGTAAGGGAGTAATTTGCCGTTTCCTTCTCCAGGTCATTTTACAGATGAGGAAACTGAGGCAAAAGTGACTTGATGATAAAGATAAATCCAGTTATTTTACAGTGGATCTCTAGTGCATTTAAATTTATTTGTCCAAACAATTATTTCCTTTCCAAAGCTCACTTTGACCTCAAACCTCGCTCTATCCATAGTGCTTTTTCTTCACTCTTTCACCTATATGTCCTTTGCTTTTCCTCTGTTAGAACTGAGGGAGAAGATAAGAAGGACATTCCATTTTGAAGCTGTTTTTGGCAAAGGCATAAATTACAAATTATTTGATCTGAGGCAAGAACACATCTCATAGCCCTGGGAATAAAAAGCAGCAGAGAAGAATGTCGGTGATTTGGAAAAGTCTTAGTGCTCCCCGTTATCATTGCTTGAGCACCTGCCTTTTTTGGCTAGGTGGATACTGCTTCCTACAAGGCACTGATGTCATGCATTTATTTTTTCTTACATCCAAAACTCTATGTACATTTGATGCATTTTTAGTGTGTTTCATCCTTCCTCTTCTTCCCAGAAACTTTGCTTTAATTTCTTAGCTTGTCTTACATTTGACTTTACTAGTCTTTAATTCTATAGGTCTGATGTAATTCAGTTGTATAATGCCAAAGAAGATGGCACACCCGAAAACAATAGAAGAATTTTTCTTTGGGCATTTTCTTTGTTTCTTTAAAAAAAACCTGCTAATTTACATAACCATTGAATATCTATTTGGGGGAAAGTCAGGAGACCTTTTTAATTGCTGGTGGAATGCTAACAAATGAGATTCTATTGTAAACTAACCCATAAGTGAGCATATACAATAGAATCAAAGCAAATGATTTAAGAATTTTACTAGGTTCATTTATCTAGAAAATTCCATGTTAGTGCTAATTATTGTAACATTGTAATTTCAGCCTAGGTGATGTGTTCTTCAACACTTTAAAAACGCTATTGTTTCACCAGTGTGGGTACTCCTTCCACCAACACAGATTGTGACTCTGCTATATTTTGGGAGGTGAGTACATGTGATGCTGTGACCCACAAAATGCATTACCTGGTAACCACACTTCTGGTGATGGGCCTATTCAACCTTACCTAACAATAACATTCTAATATAATAGCACTGGATTTCTCCTCATCTCCTCCCACACATTGACTGCAGCAAGAATCCTCTGATGTATACATTTTCAAAGGAGTCACAAACAAAGCTTGATATAGTAACTGTCCATTATAGGATTGTCTTACTTTTCTCTGTATGTCACTAGTGCCTAGTACAGTGCCTGCTAGTAGCTTATGCTTAAGAAATACTTGTGGATTAGAATTTTGTAGTACTTCAATATTTGCATGATTATTTTATACAAGCATTATCACAACTCTCTATTAATATTTGCATTTTACAAATGAGTAAACTGCAATTCAGGACAGCTTGGTAGTACAGTGGATAGATCACCAGGGCTGGAGTCAGGAAGGTCTGAGTTCAAATCTAGCCTCAGACACTTACTAACTGTGTGACCCTGGGCAAGTCATTTACCCCATATTTGCCTCAATCCCTCATCAGTAAAATCAGGACACAGTGGAGAAGGAAATGGCAAACCACTCTAGTATCTTAGTCAAGAAAACTCCAGAGGCATGAAGAGTAGGACACAACTGAACTACAAAACAGCAAACTGAAGTGTGCGAAAGTACAGTGACTTGCCTAAGGTAATACATGTTAAATTTCAAGGTGGGATTTAAATCTAGCTTATCCTTATTTTCAGCGTGGACACTGATTCTCATTGATTTGCCCACCTTCTCTTCATTTCCTGACTAGTGTTTGTAAAGTTAAAAGAAAATTATTTAATTGGCTCAATTGTTTTTAGTTAGGAGCAGAGAATTTTTTTTAGTCATAAGCCACATTATTTTACTTCTGATCATTCCATGAATATCCCCATTTGATTTTTTTTTGGTGGATTAACAAAACCATGCTTTCTCTAGTACATCCTTTCTGTTAATAGAGTGTTTTTTATGTTCTGTCATCCTATTCTTTTTCCTTCCTCTAGGTATGACTTAGGAAGGCCATCAAGAGCTCGCACAGAATGGAAAATGAAACCAGCTCTTGTCACATTATAGTACATTCTCATTTTTGCTTTACCACTGCTGATCAAAAAGTTTCCTCTTCCATGTAGTACAGAACTCACTAATGATATATTTATATCATGATTAGGGATACTTTTACCATCAGATTTACTTCTAAGCCAATTTCACAAAAAATCCAAGCTCTCTTACCACCTGTATCATTCTAAATTTTCATTTTATAGCTATTAGAGGTGGCTAACAAATCACCAGCCCAAAATGAAAGCAGAATAAAAGTCAGGGAATAGGGATAGCAGGGATATTTGTAAAGAACATACCTCCTTTAGATTATTGTGCCAAAGTGGAATGTGATTTTTCTTAAATTAGATTATTTATTATCTAGCTGGCTAACTAGGTAGCTATCATCTTTCCACTGATCTATCTATGTATCTATCCATTTAAATATATCTAAAGGGACAGCATGGAATCAGGAAGACTTAGATTCAGTTCTCACCTTTGAGATGTATTGGAAGATCAAATGCTTAAGTTTTCAGTACCCTAGGAAATTCTCTAAAATTATAAATTGCAAAGTGCATACACATTTGCATTGGCAGAAGGAGTTCCCTTACTGGGAGCCCTTTGAACTAATGAAATCACAGGTCCAATTTTTTTTAAGTATTTTTATATTAATTTCTTGACATCTTGTGTTCTGGACAGCTAAACTTGACATATGGGAATCTTGAAGCTGGATTTAGAGAGAATTGATTAAAGGATTGGAACCATGATACATGATAGCATTGAAATTAATAGGGTGGTGGTTTACCTTTAGAGGGGAAAAGTCCTTAAGGGGAGAAATATGCAAGCACTAATGTCTTAGATCCAAACTTTTTTTTTTTTATGATAGGTTATCACTTGTGCCAAACTTGCCAGTAGAAAATGGACATTATTTATGAGGAAATGCAATGTATATGTTGTTTATGCTTATGCAGATGCTGTTTTAAATTTCAATAGCTCAAGTAAGCTTTAAATAATTAAACAGATAAATAACTAATGAATGAATGAGCCTTGATAGCTTAAAACTTCACTAAGAATTTTGAGATACTTTGTATAGTATATATTGTCTCCCCTCAAAGGAATGTCAACTCCTTGAGGGTAGGGACTATTTTATTTTTATTTTTGGAATTTCAGAGCCTAGCACAATGCCTAGTAAGCCGCTGAAGCTCAAATAATTGTCATTTTGTAGTACACCCTCTGTGCCACTCTTGGAATTCAAATGTCTACTTACAATTTGGGTTGTTAAAGGCTAGCTGATTACCATACCTTTGAGGCTTACAGGTAACCTTGAGGGTTATAGCTCCTGAGCCCAGAATCAATGTTTTCTACCAATAGTCAGTTAGTCAACTCAATGAACTTTTAGAAAATGGATTTACTAAGAATTTATTTTACGAATATTACAAAATATTCCTTTCAATCACAGACTCATTCTCCCTTTGCATATGTAAAGTACTTAAAAGATTGGATTAAAACCTAAAATACTAAGATAATGGAATAAACCAGGAAAGATGTATGGTAATAGAGGTATCTCCCAACTCTTAGCACCATAAATTCTTTTTTCTCCCTCTAGGATCTTCATGAAGTTATCTCTAGGGGTAGTTCTTTGCTGGGCTAGCAGCCTATCTAGGCATCCAAGGATAGTTTCTCCATTGAATCCATTGCCAGCATGTCTCTCTCCCATGAGAGGTCTTACTCCCTGAAGCTGTCATCATCCTTCCATGACTGACATCTGTCTACCTGTGCTTCATCCATTGGCGACTACCACTACTCTAACAGCCAAGTTAGAGTCTTTCTGAGATTTTATTAGATCATTGCATTGCTGTGAAGAGTTAAGTCCATCAAAGTTAGTCATCACACAATAATGCTGTTACTGTGTACAGTGTTCTCCCGGTTCTGCTCATTTCACTCAGCAACAGTTCATGTAAATCTTTCCAGGTTTTTCTGAAATCCATCTGGACTAGTTTATACAAGCCCTTCCTCCTTACAGCCATGAAGGAAAAATACTGAGAGATTAGTGGGTCAGACTTTGTATATGATCTCTTAGTTTCAATTCAGCAACTCCTATAATAAATTCATCTTCTCAGTGAATTATATGGCTTTTCAATATTATATGGTATGAACTCCTAACTCTTCAAAGCTAAAAATTAGTTTCCCCAAAGTTCCATATGATCATTTTCACTAAAACCTGGTGAAAGTACATTCACTCATTTTTGAAAAATTAAACCAGGACAGGAAATACTTGTCTGTGCATGCTTTAAGGACTGTTCCTTGAAGTCCTTATTATTTAATGATAACGTATTATCATTTAATCAGGAAGCCCATCCACTCCAGATTTCTCCACCATTCTCCAGAAGCCTTTTTACCCAGGAAAATCCCTCCACTTCTGTGCACCCTATCCCCTTTAAATTGGGGAGTCCCTCCTGGAACCTCTATTTTAAGGAAGTTCCTAGAGCAGCCAGACTTACTCCTTCACTCCTCTACTAGTTCCATTCCTACTTTTTTGGACTTGTCTATCATACTGCCATTTTTTATGTGTTATCTTTCACTTATTATAGTGTAAGCTCCTTGAAGGCAAGGGCTGTTTTTCCTTTTATTTGTATTTATTTTCGAAACACTTAGCACAATTCCTGGTATATAAAAAAAAAACATTTAATAAATATTTATTTGTTGACTTTATCCTGGCAGCATCACTATCTATACCATCCCAATAATATTTCTAAAAGTTTAAATCACCAGCTAGTTCCTAAAAACAAGATATATCAATAGTTGCTATTATAGTGAAAACAGAAGGAAAAATAAAGTGAGAATTTCAAGGGTTAAACACTTTATAAAATGTTAGACAAATATAAAAAAAAATCTGTGATTGTCAAGTATATGGAACACATAATATAGGAATAGCACCTCTATATAGAGAGCGAAGAATCTATGAATCTGTAGATAAACTACTGGAATTTGCTTCAGGTATATATATAGAGATCAACTTTCTCAGGGTGACAGAAATATCAAATGTAAGAGGTAAAATTTGAAACTGCTATTTTCTTATTTTCATCATAGTATATTAGTTAGTAGGGTGGCTTAATTTCTGAATATATGCAATATTTTTCAATAATGTGTATTTTGAAAAATATTAGATATGCCTATAAAATGATAAATGTATTATCTTAAAATAAATGGATGGTACCTGAATATGTAAAATCAAATGGTTGTTGTTCTTTACAGGAATCATGTTGGGAGGAAGGACAATCATTTCAATAAACTTGTCATCGCTCAAGAGAAATGGGAAATCTTTGTGTTAAAATTTACTTCAGAGCCAATTTATAACCCACAGAAAATAATAGTATCCTTTCCTCTTTGACCACAACAGAATTAACCAGCTTTATCATCCACTTCATTTACTTAGTCTCAAATCCAAAAGACTTTTATCAGTTCCAAAAAGGCAAATCTACTTACTAAGGATGAAAAATGTCCAAAATCAAAGACCATAAATCCTAAAGGAAATTCTAAACAAGGAATTCCTCAAATTGTTTTGAGATTAAGTAATTATAGCTGTTTAGAAGTAGAAAAGGTTATCTTGGGGAAAAGTTGATTCACCCCTTCTCCTCCCAAATAATAAATTAATAGGCATTTATTACATACTCCCAAGAACTAGAAACTTGCTATGCATAGGAGATACAAAGACAAGAATGAAACTGTCCTTACCTTCAGTTTGCTTATCAAAACATCACTAGCCTTACTAAAGTAATCATTTGTTAGATTGTAGAGGGCATTCTTATTCAGGTACCAGTTGGACTAGTTTGCCATCAAGGTGCCTTCCAAGTCTAGGCAGCATCTTTGGTACTGGTTTAAGCACATAGAGGACTCCTCAGGTGACTCCTCTGAAAAGGCCAGACCTCATTTGGATATTCAAGTTCCTATTTACTTCCTCTTTTTATTGCTTGCACTACTGATCTATTCTAGAAAATATTGTATGAAACAATATTCACCAGAAGATTTTGTATCTGATACAGTCTAGTGTTTACTCAAAAGTCTTTGTTTTCCCACTGTCTATATTTTTCCCATAAGACCTACTATTTTGTGAAAAGCTCACCTTTCCAAGTTAAAAAAAAAAAGGTTGAGAAATGATTCTTTAAGGATTGAGGATCTTTAATGCATAAAAATATAGTGCACAAATAATCTGTCACTTCAAAAATTACAAGACCCTATAGAATGAAGTTTCAAGATATCTTTGTAGTCAAGGAGTATGAAGAATTCTTGACAGAAGAATGAGAGAACTGGGAAAATAAAGTAAGTGAACCATTGGACCCTGGGACAAAATCAAAATGAATATTGGCCTAATAATCATATGATATTGATGATTGAAATAACATTATTCCAGAAGACTTGAGATTCATATACATTGCTCCATTCCATTCCTTTTTGTTTCATTTGTGGGATGGTGTAATATGATAATTTTACATTGGGTGGGGGGGAGAGTCAGCAGGTGGTAAAAACAAAGTCTCAGATAACAAAGCAATCTGGAAGAATAATTGATGATGCAAGCAGATCGCTTAACCTCAAGGACATTGTTTTTTGAATTTACCAATAACCAGGGGCAGGATAGGATGGAGTTGAAGAATGCCTCTTTTAAGAAGCGATAAACCCCAAAATGGTCTTGGTATTCTTTTTTTGTTCTGCATGATTAAGTGAGGAAGTGAGTTCCTGAGATCAGCAACTTTGACCTTGAAACAAGATCCTTAATCTTTCTGGGCCTCATTTCCCTCACTTCAAAATTAAGAGCAGTATTAGATAACTGTCAAGTTCCCTTCCTGTTTAAATCTATGTTCTTCCTGATGCCATGATTTGTTGCCAGGACTTTTTAACCTAGTAAAATAATAAAAATCAATATTTTCCCCTTGAGTTGCTTGAGAGAACAATAAGAGTGCTTCAGAAGAGTGGGAGAACAGATGGTCCTGTGGTTTTATATGAGGCCAAATCTAGATGAGTACTATTGGAATTCACTAGCCCACTTCAAAAGTGATCTGAATAAATAAAGTCAATATCTCTAGATTGATAAAGTGTTCCACCTGAATAAAAGATATGACTCAGTTTGTCTGCTTATCCTTAAGGCAGGTTAAAAATGGAGCAATTGAATGATATCCATCATCCTATCTTTTAGGATCTCTGGGTCTTATTTTAATTATTATTGGGAAGAAAGGATATAGAATATTAACTTGAATTCCTTTTGGATTAATTTTTGAATGAGCCTGAAAATCATATTGAGAGAGAAAAGATCCTGTCAGCCAGAAAGCACATGAAATCACGTTAAACTATTCAGTAATTCTTAAATTGGAAGTCTCTCTTTGTAAGTATCAAGAGACTAGAAAGAAAACTTAATTAGAGGAGAATCTATGAATATCTTCGCAGTTTAGCTGGCTTTTTGGAAAAGGGATGAAGCCATATAACAAGAGTAGGCTCAGAGAGGGCTTCTTGACTATTCAGCAAGCTAAGCCTTGCTGCCTGTATCATTACAGTGAATTCCCTCTATCTGAACAATAGGAAATAGGGCACAACAAGGCAGTTGCAAAGACTCCTGCTTGGAAGGTAGTTTAGAGATGAAAACACTTATTGTTACTGCTAAGAAAAGCCACATTCTAGCTTTAGACCTAATGTTCCAATAGGAATTCAAAGTCATTCAGCTATTTTTTTAAAGCTACATGACAAAGTATATAAGAAAAGTAGCAGAAGGCATAGGACATGTTTTTATCTGTATGTCATTTCATAAGTGTTGGCTGGTGCACACACCCCCTACTGTCACTTCCTCTCTGTTACCATTTGTCACCTTGTAAGCTTTTCTCTATGACTAGAAGAAGAGAAAGCAAGGATGGTAAATGGGACTTTGTGTCATTCACGTAGATGTTCATGACAACATTCATTCTTTTATCTAACTCCTAAGAATGCCACAACGTCACTTCAAAAAACACCAAATATGGTGAAATAGGCCCTTTTGGATATTCTCTTGCTGTCTCTTATTGCCAGAGTTGAAATGTGGGAATAATACAACATGTTTAATGGACTCAAATAGAAGGTTCAAAACTCTTCTAAGTAACAGAAACTTTGTATAAGTTACAGATCTTTTAAATGTGAGAGTGATGGATGAGGGAGTTTTGATGGGTTCCATAATCAACTTGATAAGGCGGGGTGGGCTTTTGCATCTCTTACTTCAAATCCCACTAACCCTCAATTGCTAAATATTATTAAGCACGAGGTGGGGAGTGGACACAAGAAGAGACTATTTGGGAGCTAAATAACAAGGCAGTAAGGTGGAGGTGAAAGGCATAACTCAGGTCACCAAGAAACTGTTATGACATTGCTTGAACAATTGCTGGGCTGATGCAGTATCCAGCATTTGGTGATAAGAGCAGCTTCAGAGAGGGGTCACTGCTAATTGAACAGAGTTGAAAAGCGTGGAATACATTAGCCTATTGCAAAACATGTTGTCTATACCTAACATTTGTCTTGTAGAAGTAAATGCCCTGAAAAGCATCCTTGATCCCATTCTATCCTATAGCACATTGCCCCCTCTATCATTTCAATCATCACTAATCATCAATCTTCCCCTATTTATTATTGATCTGTTGGTGGCTTCCTTGCTGCCTACAAACATTCCCTTGTCTATTCCATACAAAAACAAATAAAACTCATTCGATCCCACCATTCCCACTAGTCATCATCCCATATCTCTCTTCACACATTTCGCTGCTAAATTCCTAAAGAAAGATGTCTACATGTAGTGCTTTTTCTTCTTCCCTAGCTCATTTCTGGACCCTCTGCAATCTGGCTTCTGGATTCTGCATTCAGTTTAAATTGCTGTCTCCAAAATTACCAGTGATCTCTTCATTGACAATTTTAATGGCCTTTTCTTTATCCTCATCCTTCTTGACTTCTCTGAAACCTTTGATATTTTTTCATCACTCTCCTCTCCTAGTTCTCCTCTTCCTTCTCTATTTTTCTCAGTTGACTATCTTTAATCTTCAGCCAAACCATGTCCTCTAATTTGGCCCGGTCCCAAGCCTCTGTTCTGGGACATTTTCTCTTCTCCTTCTTCATTATAATGTATTCTTGCACCTGCTGCTTTGTCATTTGCCTGTCACCACAGGACTTTTGGAGAGGTATGATGGTAAAATAGTATGGGTGATGGCTTTTGATTCATGTCCAAATTGGATTTAAATGAGGCAGAGCTGCACTAAGTTGTTGGACTCACTCTCTCCTCCAGAGTCATCACAGTACAGTTGCAGGACAGAATCAGGATGACTGGTGATGACTCAAGATCCAGTGGATCGCCTTCTATATTATCCTAACAAGGCATATGATTCCCAGTTGTATACAGCCAGCTCTAAACTCCCTCTTAACCTCATCTCCCATCACCAACTGCTTTTTTACATCTGGAACTGGTTTATACATAGACATTTAAAACTCACTGTGTCTAAAACAAATCCATTATTTTACCCAAAACCCTCTGATCCACCCACATTATCTATTCTCGTTGTGGGCACTACCATCTTTGCAGTCTCCCAGGTTTGCAACTTCATTGTCATTCTTTACTCCTCTGTTGAACTTAATCTACATATCTAAGCTATTGCCAAGCCTCCTCATTTTTACCTTCACAACGTCTCTTTTATAAAACTCCTTCACTTTATTCATATAGCAAACACTGATGCCGGCACCTATCACTTCAAAAAGGAGTCCTGTAGTAGTCTTCAGGTAGGTCTCACCTTAGTCCAGTCCATCCTCCATTCAGATGTCAAAGGAAACTTTCTTAAGGGCAGGACTGAGCATGTTACCTTCTTATTCAATCAACTGCAGAGACCCCATCACCTCCAGGATCCTTTCTTTGTCCTTTAAAACCCTTCATAACCATGACCCCCTCTTATTTTTCTGATCTTTACTTCAATCCATATACTTTATGATTCAGCTTTACTGGCCTTCCTGCTCTTCCTTGCAAAAGTATTCCATTTCCTATCCACTGTGAATTTTCACTGACTGTCCTCTATGTGTAAGATGCTTTCCAGTCTTTTATCTATATCTTGGCCTCCTTATTTTTCTTCAAGACTTAGCTCAGTCCCACCTTCTGCAGATAATCCCAAAACCATTCTTGTTTTCACTTCTCATGCCCTGGCACAGAGATTGCTTTCCTTTCACACTGAATTCAATTTCTAAGTACAAAGTTTTGCATATTATCTCCTCTATTAGAATGCAACCTCTTTACCAGAGCTCAAACTATCATGAAATGGTAATTATCAAAGCAATCTGGTACTGGCTAAGAAATAGAGTGGTGGATTAATGGAACAGATTAAATTACACAATACATTGTAGTAAATGACCACAGTAATCTAGTATATGATAAAGCCAAAGATCCAAGCTTTGGGGACAAAAACTCATTATTTCAAAAATGCTGCGAAAACTGGAAAACAATATGGACAAAAACTAGATAAGAACAACACCCCATACCATATACCAAGATAAGGTCAAAATGGGTATGTGATTTACACCTAAAGAATGATACCATAAGCAAATTAGGAGATCATGGAACAGTTTACCTGTCAGATCTTTGGATAAAGAAAGAATTTGGGACAAACAAGATATAGAGAACATCACAAAATGTAAAACAGATAATTTCAATTATATAAAATTAAGAAAAAAGAAGTTTTATGTGTGCAAACAAAACAAATGCAACCAAAATTAGAAGGAAAGCAGAAAGTTGGGATTTTCACATCAAGTGTCTCTGATAAAAGCCTTATTTCTCAAATATATAAAGAACTCAGTCAAATTTATAATAATAGAATCAATTCCACAATTGATAAATGGTCAAAGGATATGAACAGAAAATTTTCAGACAAATAAATCAAAGTTATCTATAGTTACATGAAAGAATGTTCTAAATCACTATTGATTAGAGAGATGCAAATTGAAAGAACTCTGAAGTACCACCTCATACCCATCAGATTGACTAATATGACAAAGAAGGAAAATGATAAATATTAGAGGAGACATGGGAAAACTGGGATACTAATGTACTGTTGGTAGAGTGGTGAACTAATCAAACCATTCTGGAGATCAATTTGGAACTACGTCCAAAGGGCTCTAGAGCTGTGTATACCCTTTCATCCAGCAACACCACTACTAGGTCTATATCCTAAAGGGATAAAAAGCAAGTCAGGGGGCAGGACATACTTGTACAAAGAAATATTTATAGCAAGGATTTTTGGAGTGGCTAAGAATTGGAAATTGAGGGGGTGCCCATTAATTGGGGAATGGCTGAATAAGTTGTGGCGTATGATTGCAATGGAGTACTAAAAACTCATGCAAAGTGAAGTGAGCAGAACCAGGAGAACATCATACACAGTAAGAGTAATAATGTAATAATGATCAACTTAGATACTCTGATTAAGACAATAATCCTAATACAATTCCAAATGACTCCTGATGAAAAATGCTATCCACCTCCAGAGGGAGAATTGATTAACTCAATGAAGATTGTAGCACACTTTTATTTTTACTTTCTTTATTTTTCTTGTCATTTTTTTTACAACATGACTAATATGAAAATACATATTTCCATGCCTTTATGTACCAAATCCATATGAAATTGCATGCTTTCTCAAGGAGGCATTGGGAGTAGTAGGGAGGGAGTGACTTTGGAATTCAATTTTTTTAAGTGTTCAAATTTTTAGATATGATTGGGAAATATTTAACAAAATTATATATATATATATATATATATGTATATATTTTTAAAATAAGTAAAAGTTTTGTTATTTTAGGAAGCTCAAAAACTTCAAAAGCATACAGTCTTCTCCCCTAATTTAAATTTGCTTAATAATTGGAATGATATCTTCTCTTACTACTTTGCAAATGTAGGAGTCTATAAGTATGCAACATTGGATATAAGGTCAGATTCATCCTTTAGTGGGTTGATTTGTTTTGTTATTTTATTTCCTCCTTCTTCCTCTTTAAAAAAAATGTTATAATGGATCATGGTCACAGAAAAGGTTACAAGGAAATATGGGAAATATAAAAGCAATAGATGTAAATATGTCAATAATCTATAGAGTGGAGCCACATGTATACCAAAGGCCCTCAACTGAGAGAAGGGCCCATGTGTGGCAAAAGACTTACCCTAATTCCATGCCCAGGTGTTCTGAGGACCTGTTCACCTTCCCCCAACATGTAGTATGAGGGGGGTTACTATGTGGCTTGAAGGGAGTCAAAATAGACATCTCTCACCTTTTCTCCAATATTTGTTCTCCAAGGACACTTTCATTCCTGCTAGGAGTAGAATCAGGAGGTTGGGGTAAGGAGTCACTCTGGTCTCCTTGAAGAGAGGGATTACTATGCTAGAAGTTTATCTGCTCCCTTAAATACTGTTAGTTTAGGGGATATGATCCAGTTGAGTCTAAGTTTTGATTGTAGTTTGTAGTTTGTAGATTGTAGTTTGATTTGTAGTTTCTCATTATTCGGTGAAAGAGGAACCTCAAGATTCATATCCAAGTTTTGACCCCACCCCTTTCTAACAAATACTAGTAATACAGTGAACACACATAAAGAATAACAAAGAAACCCATTTATCTAAATTATAGAAAAACAGAAATCAGAGAAGGTGTATACATAGATAGAGATAGACACAAATATATAGATAAAGACAAAGATACGAGACTAAAGAGCAAAAGAGCTCACCCATTGAGAGCAAGATAATAAAGAAAGAGAATTCTAGATCATAACTCAAGGGGAAACTCCTCATGGCCCTTAATGTAGCAAGCTGAGAATGTGGACATGATAGAGATTGACTGCTCCTCTCATGTCGTTCCAGAATAGTTTCCTTCAGCAACCTAAAGTAGGGTTGAACTCTTCCATCTGCCTTCTTGAAACTGGAAGCCAGAAGCACCTGAAGCAACTTGGATGCTTGAAGAGTGCTAAAGAAGACTGGGGCTTCCTTGATCTCACCAACTCCACCTGGTCCTTCACCCAAAGTAGGGCATTCATTTCTGCCAAAAAGCGAAAACTTCCATACAAATGGACTTTGGGTCAAAGGTTACACATCTATTTAAATGAAAAAGAGAAAAAAAGTAGGACAAAGACAGCTCAGAACCTCTTCCTGTTCTTCCTCAAAGAGTGAAGAATGTTTATTATTTTCTCATACTTTGTTCTGGAAAGCAGAAAAGAGGCCAGAGCAAGCTCCCCACTGAAATTTAGTTTTCTAAGACTCAATCCTTTACCAGAGTGTTAATCACCATAGCTCTTATACTGTAGTTACCCTATTGTTTGAATATCTAGCTTCTTTTTTTGGGGGAGTGGAAGTAATAATACTATAATAACTAGCATTTACTTGTCTCTTTAAGATTTTACAAAGCACTTTACAAATGTTATCTCATTTCATCCTGACATCAACCTTGGGAGATAAGGGTCGTTATTATCCCCATTTTGAAGAAGAGGAAACAGAATCAGGCAGAAGTTAAGTACTTTGCCCAGGATCACAAAAATAACCACAATAATAATGATCGCAACTAACCTTTATATATAGCATTTACTTGTGACAGACACACACATGTGTGATTTACAATTATTATCTCATTTAATTTTTTAAAACAACTTTGAGAGGTAAGTACTATAATTATTTCCCTTTTTCAGATGGGAAAAGTGACAGAAAATAAGATAACAAAGTTTAAGTGACTTGCCCAGGGTCACACAGCAAATAAGTACCTGAGATTAGATTTGAATTCAAGTCTATGCTGACTCTAGGCTCAGCACTCCATCTACTGTGCCATCTCTCTGAGAAACAGTGAAGACCTTCAGCATATTTAAGAGGTTCTTGAGAGTCCATCATTTTATCACTTCTGTGAGAAAGAACACTATAGGCATATGTTTAGGAATAAGGAAAATCCTTGAGAAGCTTTAACTTGGGAAATGTCCACTGAAGTAATTAGGAAACTGGCTTTGGGATTTTTAAAAGTATTAGATATATATTATAAACAGCTATATGAATTATTTATATTAATGTTTTTCATGATGAATGTCTGAATTTTTTCCCTTATGTATCTTTCCCCCACCCCATACATATTGACAATCTTTTTTTTTTTGCCTCTGCCAAATGGGAGAGTGACAATTCTATAACAGTTGTTAGTAAATTGGTTGAAATCAATGGAGCTTAGTAGTGTGAAATATAGAGAACATAATAAGAGGTTGCTTCCACAGTACAAAAAGTACCTGATGTGTTTTCTGACTACTGATTAAAATTCTTAGTGATTATTCTGGAAATTATGGGCAGAATATAAACCAATTTCTTCTTTTGTCCCATTTTCTAGTTACATCAAGTTGAGAACCAGGGAAGAAAATAATGAAATAGTAGACTACCTTCACACCTTTGTGAATAGGATTAGTTTGAGAGTTGCTATTACTCTTTGATGCTATATATAAGGCCTTTCATTCCAAGATCTATATTCCAGCCATTTCAGGCCATCATTAAGGCTAACAGCCCTAAAGCCTGCTAAGGCAAAACAAACGAACAAACCAAAAACATCATTTGAGGACTTGAACAATAATTCCTGAACAATAAATACAAAAAGCCAATTGGCCTAAAGGTTCATCTGGAAGCTCCCTAATCTAAATATAATAAGTTCCATTCTAAGTTTTAGAGAATGATTATGCATCTGTTTTCTATTTAAACTCCCAGAGTGTGATTATTAATTTAAGATCATTGATGTTTGCAACAGAATGTATTAAACTGGTGTAATAACAAGGCCTTTGGAGCATGCCAAGATGAACTAAAATGGATTTGCCCTGATCCTTAGAGATTTCCTGTATTCTCCTATCTGCTTATCCAGAGAGGCACCCACAATGCAAGTTATCATGAACTGAACCCCTGACAGGAGAAGGGTTACCTCCTTCACTCAATCCCTTTAAGATCCCATGGCCATGTAAAACAGGCCTTGAGTTTCTTTATTTCATTTTGTTTGTTATTATTAGCTCTAGATGCAGGTAGTAGTCACCACTGAACCACCAGAATTAAGCTATGATGATCTTGAAGCCAGGATTCTCTGATGGATGTTATAACCAGTCAACCCTTCAGCAAAGCCCTGAAAAGCCAGAAGACCTAGGCTCAAGCCAAAGAGGGCTTTGGACTTGGAATTTGGGGATGTGTTATGTAATTATCAAATAAAGCTCTGAAGTCAATCCCCTTCCCTGCTGCACAATATAAGATGGGAAGGAGGGATTGTTATGTTCCAATTGTTGGGGAGTGTGTTTGTATATTTCTTATTTTACCTTTGAAGTAAAGATTCCTTTGTAAAAACTAACCTGACTGTTAAGTGGTTAAATAGAAGGGGAGTGCAGAAATCCTCCTGTAATGAAGAGAACTTTATCAATGAGTATTGGAGCCAATGACAGAACCAAGACATTATCCAAAAAATTCCCTTTAGGGTACTTCAGAACCATGGGATGGAAAAGTGAAATGTAACATACCTCACCTTCAGGCAGCGGGGGCTGAATTTTTTTTTTAAGAAAGACATGTAAAATTAATACATAAGCTTAAAAGTATAAGCTTAATATATACAAATATTGGAGGTTGTCAGTGATTGCCAGATCTCATGTCATAAAACTGTACCCTGCTTTAAGTTGCAAGCAGTAGAACTTGCTGTATGAGGCAAAATCACTTGGGACTCTAATATTTATTTGATCTCAGTTTGAATCCAAGTAAAGTGTTCGTGCTGCTGAGTCAATTATCCACCATGCAGGAGAAGATGCCAAGTTTCCCACAGGGATTTTTGCCTTATAACCTGCAAATATTACAGTCAGACAGGTGGATGAAGATAGCTGGTAAGGTTGAGGGGATGGCCTTATGAAAATAAAGGCAAGATTCTTTTCATTCACTGTGACCTTTCCCCTTTGGGAAGGGAAATTTCCTCCCTTTTAGGTCATAGCACAGTCTGTAATAAATAACCCCTTAGGAATGTGAATTTCTTATATATGCACTATTACAAAATAAGTTTATTCCATTTACCTAAGACAAAATAGAGCTGAGAAAACTTTGTCCCATCTTGTGATAGTTAAGTATGCGATCTTTAGTTCTAGGGCTGACAGAATAATGTTGGTGCTGTTACATGTCCTTCTTCCTCTCTTTACAATAAATACCTTTGACAATAACAAGAGACATGTTTTAAGATGAAATTAGCTTTTCTTATCATTAAGAATCCCTAAGTCTACAATGATGGGGATTATAGGTAATGAAGGAAGTCTAATTCTTGTAAATACACTGTATTGCATTTGTTGATACATGTGTGATATTTGGGGGATCTCATTAACTAAGCCAGGCAACTGAAGCTTTGCTGCTATTGCTGTTTGGTCATTTCTGTCATGTCTGACTCTTCAGGACTTCCTTAGGGATTTTCTTCACAAGTAAAGACAGAAAAAAAAAGTTCAGAAATGGACACAAAGAAGAATGGTAATGTTGGTTCTATCTTGCTAAAGTTGTTATTTGCATTTTTTAAAGGCTGTATGTGATAGATGAATAATTTCATCTACAATCATCTTTCCTTTCTTTCCCTTGTATATGGAAATGTTTATACTTATGTAAAGTTCCTAATAAGATTAATTTTAATTAAAGAAAGATGCTGTCCCATTTTAGTAATTTAATTTAATTTCAGTCCCTATCTTTTAGTATTAGTTTGTAAATCTCTTTTAACTTGATCCATGGTCCATCAATTTGGAGAGGGTGGTGAAGTTTTGTTTTGTTTTGTTTTCCATTAATCAATATCCCCTCTGTAGTTTATGAGTGAGAATTTTATTGGACTTTCCAAAAGTCCTAATATCATCTAGTGTAACCCTGTTGAATGATCAGCATGTAACCAGTGCCCTTGCTCCAGCATGTTATAGTGAATACAATGCTAGATATGGAGTATGGCTCAAAAGCTGCCACATATACTTCCTAGCCCTGTGATCTAAATAAATGAATAACTAGATTTAATTTTTCTATGCCACGGTTTCTTAATTTGTAAAATTAGGGAGTTGCAATCAGTGGATTATATGATCTATTCTCTCTAGATCTAAGTTCTTGTCCCCTATTTGATACCTCTGTGCGTATACATATATATATATATGTATATATATATACATATATATGTATGTGTGTATGTCTCTGTGTGTGTATATGCACACACACAGACATACATGCATATATATACACATACATATGTATATATATAATGTATGTATATAAATATATTACAAAGACAGGAGATCTGGATAGGGGTGTGTGTGTTATGGACAATGGAAGTCATTGTATTCTTTCAGACAAGCTTCAAGGCAAAAAGAGAGAAAGAGAGAGAGAGAGAGAGAGAGAGAGAGAGAGATTGATTAACAGTGATGACCTCAGTGAAATCCAGTCTCATGCTTGGAGCCCCCTGATATATAGACACCTCTACTCAGAACAAATTAATGAGCCACTTTAAATGGAATGTAAAAGCCTTTGCAGACATTCACGATTGAGTTTTACTCCCTTCTACTATAGATAGTGAAACCTTGATGTTGCCACTTTGAACTACTTCAGACTGATTTAGATAACACTCTACATCAGGTTCTAGGATTCAGGACACCTTGCTATGCTATTAGAATCGAGGCATTGAGGTCCAAGACTATTCCAAGAGACTTATGATGGTAAATGTTATTCACATAAAGAAAAAAGAATTGATGGAGTTTGAATGCAGATGGAACCATGCTATTTTCACTTTATTTTTTTCATAGCTTTTGTTTCCTTTTGTCTTACTTCTTTTTTCAAAACATGACTAGTATGGAAGTGTATTTTACATGATTGCGTGTATATAACCTATATCAAATTGCTTACTTTCTAAGAAAGGAGGGACACGAAGCAGTGAGAGAGTAAAAACTGAAACTCAAAATCTTATAAAAAATGCCTGTTTTAAATTCCCTTTACATGTAGTTGGAAAAAATACCATTAAAAAAAAGAATGGAGACATTGAGTTACTGGATGTGGGTACTTGTAACATATTTCCTGGTGTTTCCTTACTGCCTGGTCCTTCCCCACTATGCTTCAGTTTACACTGTATATACCTTGTATGGATATAGCCATTTGCAAAATATCTTACACATTGGAATATTGATTCCTTACGGGCAAAGACTCTGTTTTTACCTTTCCTTGTATCCTTAGCACAGTGACTAGTACATAATGAGTGATAAATATTTATTAGTTCACTGATGAAAACCATGAACTTCTGAACAAGGTCTTGGCATACGGAATTATCCTTAATTCACAGAGGATTATTTTTAGCTAATAACCTGAGCAAACAGAAAAGGCAAAACCCAAATATCTAAACATTGAGTTAACTGAATGCCAAGTTCTCAGTGAATGAATGCAGGGGAACCTCAGGTAAAGGTCTAACACTGATCAACATGAGTTCTCCCCACCCCTCTGAGTAGCATCTTTTGTGAGTCTGTTCACAGAGCTGTAGATCAGAATGGGGAGATTAAACTAATGAAAATTTGTAACAGCCAGAGAAATACAGCTTCGACCTTCAGCACTCTGAGTGTTCCTTCAAAAGAATGTTGCCACTGGCAGAAATGAGTGAAATATGGAGCTGTGTAGCCCACTGCAGTGTCATGCTGGCAATGCTTGCAGTTGCGTTCAAAAAAAAAATAATTTTTGTAATAAAACTTTCCTTTCATGAGCTAAGCACACTGAAAAGAAAACTTTTCTTTCACAATTTTCTGATCACCTTTAACTTAATCAAGCCAGAGTCAGGCAAGAATGCCTGTATTGACTTTTGTTGTTATTGTTCAATCATTTCAGCCATGTCCAACTCTTCATGACCCCATTTTTTTTTGGCAGAGATACTGGAGTCGTCTGCTACTTCCTTCTCTGGGTCATTTTGCAGATGACAAAACTAAGGCAAGCAGGGTTAAGTGACTTGCCCAGGGTCACACAGCTAGTAAGTGTCTGAGGTCACATTTGAACTCAAAAGGATGATTCGTCTTCCTGACTCCAGGCCTAGCATTCTAGCCAGTGTACCACCTAGCTACCCTAGGTGTTGCCTTAGATTATGTTATTGGAGCTAAGAGGGACCTTAGGGACCATCTACTTTTCCATTCTAATTTTACAGATGGGGAAAGTGAGGCCTGGTGTCTGGAAGACTCATCTTTCTGAGTTCAAACTGGACATCACTTATGAGCTGTGTGAAACTGGGCAAGTCGCTTAACCCTGTTTGCCTCATTGCCTCTTCTGTAAAATGAGCTGGAGAAGGAAAAGGCACACAATTCCAATATCTATGTGAAGAAAACTCCAAATGGAGTTATGAAGTGGTGGACATGACTGAAACAACTGAACAACAAAACAGGAGTAAAAGATCAAGCCAAAGAGACGAGGAGTCAGGAAACTTTTACCCCCCACCCTCCAGAGATATACTGGAATAGCTTGGGCATAGCAGGGATAGCTGGGTTATGACAGTTGATTGTTAAATTTTCAGTATGAGTATTTACACCTTGGAAATCATCAAAAGCTACAAATTTGGTCTAAATTCCTTGCTTTGTGAGATTATCTGAGAAAACGATGGAGAAAATATCAGCAATGCAGATTAAACTTAAAAGCTGTATGTACTTTTTTTTCTTCTCAAGAGATAGTTGTTAAACATATTCATTTTCAACCAGGGTGCACTTCTCTGGACTTCCACAATGTGCCCCAGATATTCTTCATCCAGACTTCAAACTCAAATCTCAGAACAACTCTCTGCCCTTGGGTCCCTTTCCTGATTTGACAACTTCTCCCTAAATCTCCATATAAGAAGAAAAAGTAGGGCAGCCTTCTCTTCATTTCCCAACAGGCTGCAGTCATCATGACTTCTCTTCCATGTCCTTCCACTAGATACCTTCAGCCTCTTCTCCATTTGCTTGTAATTTCTTTTTCTATATTATCTTCTTGGAATGCAAGCTCCTTGAGGACCAGATTCTTTCCTTCTTTTCATTGTATTTGTAGTACCACCAAGTAGTAATCTCTTCATAAATGCTTGTTGATTGACTGGCATTTACTCAGCACACCTCTGGTTAAGGTCCTAGCTCCATCACTAGCTACCTATGTTACCTTAAGCAAATAACTTGACTTCTCTGGATCCCATTTTCTCTTCTGTGGGAAGAAGGAATCAGTTTGCATTGAGAGTTCTTAAAGGAAACCAAAGGGGGCAGCTAGGTGGTAGCTAGGTGACACAGTAAGTAGAGCACAGGTCCTGAAGTTAAGAGGACCTCAGTTCAAATCCAGCCTCAAAGCACTTGACATACTTACTAGCTGCGTGACCTTGGGCAAATGAATTAACTCCAATTGCCCTGCCTCCCCCCTCCAAAAAAAGAAAGAAAGAAAGAAAGAAAGGAAACCAAACGTTGGTGAACATTTTAAAAAATAGACAAATTATATATTAATATACATATATTCTTTATATATAAATTATTTTTTTATTTTCAATCCAAGTTCATCCCTCCCAGTGAAATCTATCCATGAACACGTTGGGGATCCATAAACTCCTAATCTACAAAATACCAAAGTTAATTTCCACCTTTTATTTTATTTTTATTCAAAGAAGCACATAGAGACAATAACTTTTAAAGAAGTGGAAAAGAGGATACATTTTCACATGATTTATTTTTCATAAGAAACAATGGAGAAGCCAGATTTCAGATGAGTTTCCTTGAAGGAAGCATTGGAAGGATATAGACAAGTAATGAGGCAAAGAAGGGCCATTTTAAGTGGGGAAAATGGCTCTAGGAAAGAAAACATTGAAACTAAGTATGTAAAGTCTAGGAAATGGTCAAGGAAGTGGAATGGCTAGAGAATAAGGCTCTTTTTTTGAAGAGAATAGAAATGACCCTGAGCTAGGGAGATTCATTTGCTGCCCTTAAGAGAAGAAATAATCTTCCTCCTCATGCTTCCAGAATTATCCACAGAGTTTTTCTCCTTTAGTAGTGACTTTAGATGTATAACACTAGCCTGGTTTGAAGTACCCTCCCAAAAGTGACCTTTGAAAGATATACACTACTATCAATTGTTCCCCAAACTCTGTCTACTTGCTCTTTAAACAAGCCATTACCTAAGCATTTTCTCTTTATCTCCAACCCTCAGAAAATTTTTTTTTCCTAAAGTTTCAGTTCAGGTGGCCCCTGCACCACTGATCTCTCCAATTTCTCTCTCTCTCTCTCTCTCTCTCTCTCTCTCTCTCTCTCTCTCTCTCTCTCTCTCTCTCTCCCTCTCTCTCCAAATAAACTTATTTTCACTTAACTATTTATATCACATTTATCACACATATATCACATATATCACACATTTATATCACATCACAGTAGAATTAATATAATACTTTGAGATTCTTGAGGTCAAGAATATTTTTTTTCTTTTAACACCAACATCAGAGAGGTGACATGGTTCTGGGGTAAAGGGGAAGCCTTGGATTCAAGTCCTGCCCCATCGATATTAGCCATGTCATCTAACATCTCTATGACATTAGAAACTTATTAATATTACAGAGGAACTGCCAATCTATATTAATGAAAATTATTTTCATGTTCTGAGTGCTCCCATGAAGATAAATTCATAGATCTAGACCAAAAGTCCTTAGTTCCTGAAAAAAAGGACTTAACAGGTTTCATTGAATTTGTTTCAACAAATTGAGTGAATTGAATTAAATTTTATTTAGCTTGAGTATAAGCTGCTTGGGATAATGATGAATATCATGGCCTTATATGAGAATCAGTTCTCTGTGCATATATAAGAACACAGTATCTGTCTTTTTTGTTGTTTTGTTTGTTTGTTTTGGTTTTTGAGTTAAAGTATACAATTGACTTTGAATGACACTAGTGTGTCTTTGTGGCATCTGGAGAATGTGATGCTGTGTGGTAAGAACAAACATTATTCTATCTTCAGTTTATGAAAGACATATATCTCAATATCCCTTTGGGCATGAGGAACACAACTAAACACAAGTAAAATGGCTGGTAGATAGAAGATATATTAAGAGTCTTCATTCTTTTTCTAGTGCCTCATTTCTTTTCCCTTTCTTTAAAAAAATCCTTCATTTATTTCTTTGGGGGAGAAAAGGAATTCATTCAAAAAAACTTAAATTGCTAGAAAGTAGAGTGGAAGTATAACTCACTTAAATTAGACAACTCAGAGATAATGCTGTTCGGAGCTCACCTCCAATTTTCCTTTGATTTGTGTCTCTTCTTTTTTGCATAGGTACTTGGGTAGAAAGTGGAATGGACTCTCTCATAAGTCAGTTTAACTTAGTACTCGATGATTAGTTCCATGTGATTAGGGTAAAGTGTTGCTATCCATTAAACATCCTTGCATAGTTGCAGATCCTATCTGCCTGTAATCATAACCATACATTATGAAATCGATGGGAAACTGAAACTACTTTTTAAAAGTCACATTATTTAGTGCCAAGATAAAAGTTTCTACCCAGTCATATTTTCCTTGAAATCATTTTGGAGATATGGAGTAAATCTGTCCACTAATGTGCTTAAAGCTTGGAGGAGAAAACATTGGCTTACCTGCCAAAAGCATAAGGACAACCTCCTGCCCCCTGTACTGCCTAATTATGTGAAACTTGGCCAGCCTTCTAATGTCTTTCATGATTTTACATCTTGAGATTATGATATAATGCCTGATTGTCAATTATGCAATCAACAAACATGTATTCAACACATACTATGTGCCAAATTCTATGCTAGGAGTTTGGGATATGAATAAAAAAGTGAGACACTCCCTCTGTTTTGTATAAATACAAAAGTGTGATAAATCAAAGCATTTCGTTCTACTACATTGATGTAACAAATATAAGTAAATACAGGATATAAAACCTTGTATATTATATTTTCTATCTATCTATCCATCCATCTACCTATGTTTGTGTATATGTTTTCATCTTTCTTCTCTTTATATATCTATGATCTTTCCCTCCATCTATATATCTATTTATATATACACAGGTATCACTTCTATAGATGTCTATAGCTATAGAAATAGCTAGCTTGCTAGTTAATCAACAGGAATGTGCTGGAGCCAGCTCATTTCTTCTTTCAAGAGCCAGTTATTTAATTTTCTGTATGAGCATTAAAAATTGTGTGTATATATGTATCTGTGTGTATACATACATATATTCTCAAAAATCCTCGAATTATACCAATCAGAGCTTGTTTTATTTTTGTTGTTGATGATGAATGTCTGGATATTTTCTACATTGCCTACTTACAAGGTATATGAGTATCTAGAATATGTATGTAGACTCGTCATACCATGATAGAATTATCCTAAGTAACTGTTTGCAACTTTCCCTGCTATCTTCTAGACAGGATGATCTTGGATGCAACAAGCAATTAAAAAAAAACAGGCTCCTGTTGATCAAGAAAATGATTATCACTTTCTGGAAGATACCTTAATTGATATAGGATTAAAAAGGTTCCAAGACATAGTCATTATGGCTAAGCATGTATTAAATGAATTAAATATTGTTAACAATCAGCATTTCAGGGGCAGCTAGGTGGCACAGTGAGTAGAGCACTGGCCCTGGAGTCAGGAGGACCTGAGTTCAAACCCGGCCTCAAACACTTGACACCCTTACTAGCTGTGTGATCTCGGACAAGTCACTTAACCCCAATTGCCCTGCCTTCCCCCCTCAAAAAAAAACAATCAGTATTTCATTAAACATCATCCTCCTGTGGCACTGAAGGGATATTTCCTGTCTTCACTCCCATAGAAGATGAATAAATCTCATTTAAACAGCTGTCCTAGATGCGTTAAGAGTCAACTAAAGCATTATGTCATGTGCATTATGTGGCACAAGGCAGTTGAGCTAGGAGAAAGGGGCATCAGTTCTAGAAATGAGATTAAACAATGATAAAGATCTGAAATCTATCTTCTCCCAACCCATATCTTTACCCTTCTTGACTCTAGGAAGGTAGAAACATGTTCTCATAGAGAACTGACCACATCCTCTCCCTTACTTTCTCACTTCCCTTCAAAATACCAAAACAAAACTAACCTACAAACAAAACAAAACAAAATACCATGGAAAGAATGCCTTTGTTTTGGAAGTGAGAGATAATTCTGCTCTTCACCTTAGGCCTGAATATGGAAGAGAGGATGGGGCAAAGTTCTGACAGATAAATTATTCTGGAAAGACACTGGGAAGGGAACCATTTTGTTGTTACCACCATTTCATCTCCTTAGTTCACCACAATATTAAATTTCTTCCACTTTTGCTTAATGGATCCTTGGGCCTATGAAGAGAGTTGGCCTAATATTTGTATGCCATTTTGTCCCACTTATAAGGTGGACTGAGAAGTCTCTAACTTTCCTATGCAGCCTTTGATTTTTGAAGACTGATTCACAGGCTTAGTAGAGAGAAAACCTGGAGTTAGAACCCATAACTCATGCCAAGGAATGTGTTTTGAGTGTGCAAATGAAGTGAATTATAAGAGAATTTCATAGTAAGTAGACAAAGTCAATTATATCAGTGGTAGGAGGTATTACATCTGAAATAATAGTCTGTAGAAGGTGCATTGTATCTAATTCAATGGTGACTTTTTATCTAAAAGACTGTTAAAAGTGTGGTTCATGAAGGAAAGAGAAAGTAAGTACTTCAATTGAAGGTCAGGTGAAAGATAAATCTGTGATGCTTGAAAATTTCAAGAAAGAAGCCAATTGAAAAAAAATCAAACACAATTATCCAGGGTCTGGTAAACCAGAGAACATAAATTGCTTGCAAAGAGGCTCCTATTTGACAAGAACTACTGGGTAAAAATGAAGTAGTTTGGTAGCAAAAGGTGACCAACAACTTATACTGTTTATCTCAATAAACTCAAAGTGAATAAAGATAGGAAAATGAATGCTCAAACTATTAATAAAAAAAGAACAAGAAGAAAACCATTAGGTACCCACTGAGGGATAGCTATGGGAGAAATCATAATGAAATAAGGGATAGAGGTGATCAGAAAACAGATCACTAAAGAGATATATGTAATGGGTCATAGGGAAAATAAAATCAATACAATCAGGATAAAATGAGTAATTTGTCAAATGGGAAAACATTCTCATTAAATATCTCTGGCAAGTAAGTGCCTGATATACATAATATATAGGGAACTAATACAAATATATAGAACAGAGAAACATTTCCCAGTGGAGAAGTTATAAAAAGTTATTTTAGATAAGCTTTCATAAGAATTTTAAATTGTTAACAATCATAGGGGAAAAATGTTCCACATAATTAATATTAAAAGTCACACAAATAAAAAAACAATTCTTAGCATTCACTTTGTAGATATCAGATTAGTCAAGACGACCAAAAATGTTATTTGTCAAATTGGGCAGACTGTGGAAATTCAGGCACACTGGCCCAAAAATCCAGGTAGGTCATTTGGAGTTATCTAGAAAAGTGACAAAAATGTTCATATCCTTTGACCTAGAGATTTTCATCTCCACATGTATGGAAGTCAGTGGTAAATAGAAAGGTCACATGTACAGCAAAATATGTCACTTTTTTCAAACAGCAAATAAATAGAATGAAAATAGATATTTATTTAGTGGGATATCCCTAAGTAAAATCTGATATATGAATTTCATTGTTGTTCAGTTACATTAAACTCTTTGTGACTCTGTGGACTATATGTAATATATACAATACTCTATGGGATTTTCTTGGCAAAGATAATGGAGTAGTTTGACATTTCCTTCTACACTGTATTAAGGCTAACAGCAGTTAAATGATCTACCCTGGGTCAAATAGCTATTAACTTTCTGAGGCCAGATTTGAACTCAGGTGTCCCTAACTAAAGGCACAAAGCTTGATCCACTGAACCACCTAGTTGCCTCCTAGATAAACAGAAGTTCAATGATTTGCCCAGGGTCACAGAGCAGGTAAGCATCTGAGGCCAGATTTGAGGCTCAGAGCTCTATCCACTGAGCAATCTAGCTGCCCAATGTATAAATGTAATGGAATATTATTATAAATAAAAATTACAAATGTGAAAAATTTGGAGAAACATGGGAAAAATTCTCTGAATTGATATAAAATGAAGTAAGCAGAACCAGAAAAATGATATATACAATAACTATAACAATCCACTGTTGTTGAAGAACAAATAAGAACAAAAAGAAAATGAAAGCCATATAACTTTAATGGTCAAATTTGACCCTAAAGAAGATATGAGACAATTAATCTCTCTCTTTTTATTACAATATGTAGGAAACTATGGGTGTGGAACATTGAATGTATGCATGTTGTCAGGCATGGATTATATATTGGTTAGTTTTGCTGATTTGTTATTTTCCCCCCTTTTTGATATAAGGAATAGCTAGGGAGGGTTAAGGATTTTTTTTTAGAAATAAGCATATTATAAAAAATTGAGATATAAGTAAAAAATTATAAATAAAAAATGAGAATGAAGTAGACGATTTTGGCAAAAGAGGGAATTCTAACACAGTGCATCATCCTTATTTGGGTGTCTGATATCACCAAAATGGCATCCTATCCCTGAGCTGGGGCAAGATCTATGACAAGGTCCAACGCTGCCATCATGAAAGAATGGAGCAAATTGATAGAAGTTTCAGCAAACCTGTTAATATCCCCATAGCATCCTTGGCTAAGGAACAAATCTCCTAAGAATGGACATAGCAGCAGAAATTATGTGACAACTTTGGTGAATGAAAATCATGGGTAAAGTGTTGAACAGGTTCACGAAGTCACTTTCAGGCTATCAAAGCAGAAGTGGAGCTCAGCACATTGAGCCTGTCCAAGAGGAATACCCTAACAGGAGCAGAGATGCAGCAATATATCATATCATGAACTGCCTTTGCCTCAGGTATGTGCATCTTATCCACTGGCATCCCCTCTCTTCTCCTCATGATTGAGATCTAATGCCACTGATCATTTGAAAGGACTATTCTGTTATGCTCTACAGAGGAGACTGTCAGGGTGGCTGATTTTCTGGGTGTATGAATTCTGCTTTTCATAATAATGCATATGCCAGCATAATACATAGGATAAGTCCTTGGTTTGAAGTTCAGGGGTCTGTGTTTCAATCCTGGACCACCACTTACCTTTAATGTGACATAAGTTATCTCTCTGCTCTTAGAGGTCTTCATCTGTAAAATAAGAGGATCAGAGCAGATCACTGGCATCGAACTCAAATAGAAAGAAGACCACTAAATATAAGCCAAATATTGACTAAGAAAAGCACACCATAACATTATCTATGATTTGTTATATTTTTGGTTTATTTTGTCATATATTTCCCAATTACATTTTAATCTGGTGGCCACACTTCCTACTATCACAGGTCATAAACTCATTGACAGGACCGGAGTAGGTGATCCCTGAAGTGCTGTGTAGCTCTAAATCTATGAAAATTTGAAACTGCAGTTTGGGAGTTACTGTAATAAAAGTGATGGTGAAGTTGTGTTGTCAAATACTCCTTCTATTAATAATTACTACTACTCCTATTCCTACTCCTACTCCTACTACTACTCCTACTCCTACTACTACTGATAACATGATAGATATTATTGTTAAATACTACTCAATTCTTCTACTATTGATGATGATGATGACAAAGACGATAACAATAATAATCCCAACAGTTCTTACATTTCTTAAATAGCCAACTCAGGCTGCATGCATCCGTCTCCATAATAAACTATTTTTCCAGAGCTATAATGAACAAAAGAAAATCAATCAATCAAAAAGCTTTTACAGTCAATCATCAACTTTCACAGCTTTATTTTTTACTGCAAGTATTCCTGTGATTTTATAGTAACCTCGTTTTCACTTTCATGTTGACAACCTCACACATTTGCAGCTTTGCAAAGCAGAGGAAAAAATTGAAGTGCACTAAGTGTGTGGAGTGGCTGATATCCGGATAGGAGTTGCCCAGGTCTTGCTCACCTTATCAATAAGAGTAAAGAGTTCTTCATGAATTTCTTGCATATTTTCATCGTGTGCCTTTAAAATTGAAGTTTTGTGTTGCAATTATGCCTCCAAAGCTAAAGAAAGCACCTTTGGACTATAAGTCCAAGCATACAGTCAGTGATGGGTTTTCTTCAGAAATTTCCAAATAAAATTAACATTGTAAGGAAATTTCTTTTGTTAAACAAAACCTAGTAACTGTTTCAGCATTGAAGGTGTTAATTGGTGGGTTGTGGAGAGTTGCTTACAATCTCACCAAATAGAATTGCTAAGTAAGAAATAAGGTAGCTGGAAGGCACAGTGCTTAGCCTGGGGTCATCTTCTTGAGTTCAAATTTGGTCTCAGACACTTACTAGCTGTGTAACTCTGGGCAACTCACTTAATCCTGTTTACTTGGGGGAGGTGGAGCCAAGATGATGGCTGGAAAGCAGGGACTAGCATGAGCTCCCCGCCAAGTCCCTCCAAAAACCTATAAAAATGGCTCTTAACCAATTCTAGAACTGCAGAACCGAGAAATTAGCAGAGGGAAGCAGGGCTCCAGTCCAGGACAGCCTGGATGGTCTCTGCACGAGGTCTATCCCGCACAGAGCTGGGAGTGGAGCAGAACAGAGCCTAGCATGGGCAGCACAGACCAACCAGACCAGGAGCCGGGCAGAGTGTGCCCTAGCGACCTGAATCAGTGAGACACAGCAGGTACCAGACTTCTCAACCCACAAACACCAAAGACAACAGAGAAGGTTAGTGGGAAAAGCTACAGGAGTGGAAAGAGTTCATGGTTTCAGCTACTGCCCCGGAGACAGCAGAGGTGGGCAGCTACAGAACTACAGCTGCAGTTGCTTCCTGCCCCAGGCATACCTGGTGGGAGGAATTAAGTGGCAGATCAGAGCAGGAGTGAAGAGCCTGCTGAAGATCTAAGTCGGAAGGAGGAGTGCTGGTGTGGCAGAGCTGGTGCGCCCCCCCCCCCAAGCTTGGAAAATAGTTCTCGTAACTCTACAAGCAGTCATACCCTGCTGAAAAACTCAAGTTAGTTGGCTGGGAACATGGCCAGGCAGCGAAAACACACCCAGATTCAGTCTCAGACTCTGGAATCTTTCCTTGGTGACAAAGAAGACCAAAACATACAGCCAGAAGAAGTCAACAAAGTCAAAGAGCCTACAACAGAGGCCCCCAAGAAAAACATGAACTGGTCTCAGGCCATGGAAGAGCTCAAAAAGGATTTGGAAAAGCAAGTTAGAGAAGTAGAGGAAAAATTGGGAAGAGAAATGAGAAGGATGTGAGAAAACCATGAAATACAAGTCGATGACTTGCTAAAGGAGACCCAAAAAAATACTGAAGAACACAACACCTTAAAAAATAGACTAACGCAAATGGCAAAAGAGCTCCAAAAAGACAATGAGGAGAAGAATGCCTTGAAAGGCAGAATTAGCCAAACAGAAAAGGAGGTGCAAAATACCACTGAAGAAAATACTACCTTAAAAAATAGATTGGAGCAAGTGGAAGCTAGTGACTTGATGAGAAATCAAGATATTATAAAACAGAACCAAAGGAATAAAAAAATGGAAGACAATGTGAAATATCTCATTGGAAAAAACACTGACCTAAAAATAGATCCAGGAGAGATAATTTAAAAATTATTGGACTCCCTGAAAGCCATGATCAAAAAAAGAGCCTAGATATCATCTTTCAAGAAAATATCAAGGAGAACTGCCCTGATATTCTAGAGCCACAGGGCAAAATACAAATGAAAAAGAATCCATCGATCACCTCCTCAAATAGATCCCAAAAAGAAATCTCCTAGGAATATTGTCGCCAAATTCCAGAGCTCCCAGATCAAGGAGAAAATATTGAAAGCAGCCAGAAAGAAACAATTTGAGTATTGTGGAAACCCAGTCAGAATAACCCAAGATCTGGCAGCTTCTACATTAAGAGATCGAAGGGCTTGGAATACGATATTCCGGAGGTCAATGGAGTTGGGATTAAAACCTAGAATCACCTACCCAGCAAAAACATGCTCCAAGGCAAAATATGGACTTTCAATAAAATAGAGGATTTTCAAGCTTTCTCAGTGCATAGACAAGTGCTGAATAGAAAATTTGACTTTCAAACACAAAAATCAAGAGAAGCATGAAAAGGTAATCAAGAAAAAGAACAAGAAAAAGAAATTGCAAGGGACTTACTAAAGTTGAACTGTTATGTTCACATTGCTACATGGAAAGATGACATGTATGATTCATGAGACCTCAGTATCAGGGTAGCTGAAGGAAATATGCATATGTTTATATACATATATATATATATATATATATGTGTGTGTGTGTGTGTGTGTGTGTGTGTGTATAAGTGAATATATATGTATGTATATATCTATGTGTGTATATATATATATATATATATATATATATATATATATGTATGGAGAGAGAGAGAGAGCTGACACAGGGTGAGTTGAAGATGAAGAGAAGATATCTAAAAGAAATAAAATCATATTAAGGGATGAGGAGGGAACATACTGAGAGAGGGAGATAGGGAGAGATAGAATGGGGTGGATTATCTCCCATAAAGGTGGCAAGAGGAAGCAGTTCTGTGGGAGGAGGGGAGAGGGCAGGTGATGGGGGAATGAGTGAACCTTGCTCTCATCAGATTTGGCCTGAGGAGGGAATACCATACATACCCAATTGGGTATCTTAACCCACAGGAAAGAAGATGGAAGAAGATAAAAAAAGGGGGGGATGATGGAGGGGAGGGCAGATGGGGGTGGAGATAATCAAAAGCAAACACTTTGGAAAGGGGACAGGGTCAAGGGAGAAAATTCAATAAAGCGGGATGGGTTGGGAAGGAGCAAAATATAGTTAGTCTTTCACAACATGAGTATTGTGGAAGGGTTATACATAATGATACACATGTGGCCTATGTTGAATTACTTGACTTCTTAGTGAGGGTGGGTTGGAAGGGAAGAGGGGAGAGAATTTGGAACACAAAGTTTTAAAAACAGATGTTCAAAAACAAAAAAAAAAGTTTTTGCAGGCAAATAAAAAATAAGATACACAGGCAATGGGGCGTAGAAATTTATCTTGCCCTACAAGAAAGGAAGGTAAAAGGGGATGGGGGGTGTGGGGTGACAGAGGGGAGGGCTGACTGGGGAACAGGGCAACCAGAATATACGCCATCTTGGAGTGGCGGGGAGGGTAGAAATGGGGAGAAAATTTTTAATTCAAACTAGTGAAAATCAATGCTGAAAACTAAATATGTTAAAGAAATAAATTTAAATTAAATTAAAAAGGGGGGGGGATGATAGAAGGGAGGGTAGATGGGGGTGGAGATAATCAAAAACAAACCCTTTTGAAATGGGACAGGGTCAAGAGAGAAAATTCAATAAAGGGGGATAGGTTAGGAAGGAGCAAAATATAGTTAGTCTTTCACAACATGAGTACTGTGGAAGGGTTATACACAATGATACGCATGTGGTCTATGTTGAATTGCTTGACTTCTTAGGGAGGGTGGGTGGGAAGGGAAGAGGGGAGAGAATTTGGAACTCAAAGTTTTAAAAACAGATGTTCTAAAACAAAAAAAAAGTTTTAGCATGCAACTAGAATATAAGATACACAGGCAATGGGGCATAGAAATATATCTTGCCCTACAAGAAAGGAAGGGAAAAGGGGATAGGAGGGGAATGGGTTACAGAAGGGAGGGCTGACTGGGGAACAGGGCAACCAGAAAATATGCCATCTTGGAGTGGGGGGGTAGAAATCGGGAGAAAATTTGTAATTGAAACTCTTATTGAAAATCAATGCTGAAAACTAAATATATTAAATTTAAAAAAGAAAGCAAAAAAAAACCCCTTCAGATATCTTATCTGCACAATGAGCTGAAAAAGGAAACCATTCCAGTATCTTTGCCAGGAAAACTCCAAACGGGATGACGAAGAGTTGGACATGACTTAAAAATGACACAACCACAAGAAACAAAACCCTAAGATGTGTGGTGATACAAAGTCAATGAGAAAATAAAGATGTAGCCAGTATTCACTCTAATAAACCAGCTGGCTAGAGACATCAAGGCTGTCGAGGCAATCATCAATAGCAGCCTCAAGGTTAAACTTCTACCTGCCTCTGCTATGTTCCCGTAGTATGAGACCCTTAAGAATTTCAAATGGTGCAGGAAGCAGATGTTGCTGATGGATTATTTCCAGCTGGTGCATCCTTCATGATCTCTAGTGCCATATATCATCTGTGAAGGACAATGTCAGAGGTGATGTACAGACCTCACCAATCTCAGCATCTTCCTGCAACAGTGACTAAAGAACCAGCATCCTCTCCCTTGGTTTTCAGAGGGCTGCCAAGGGAGAGAGATTTACAGCAGTATGGTAGTCACTACAATGCCCTCATACCACCATGTGACACAGTGGAAGATAAGATTCAAGTTAAAAAAATTTTAGTTTTAAGAATATTATTTACTGTACAGGATTTATGGTATTTTAGATTTCATGTGCTATGAAAAGTGAATACTATCTGAAATCAATGTGTTGTTGTTATTGTTAGTTTTTGTTTTTTGTTTTTATTCAGATGTTAGCACTACAGGCCACAGAATTCTAGGGAATTGCTAGTGAGGAAAAATGTTTTGCATGTTACCAATTTTATGTTTATACTGAATTTATGGGTTATTTCATGGTTACAGTGTTAGGAAAAATGCATATTATGGAGTTAATATTTTGTTATACGGAACTGTGTGCAGGAACGAGTATTTTGCAGCAATCTCTAGTGAAAACTTTATAGTTTTTGGTGATCAAGAACCTAATCCTCTACTTCCCACAAGTTCAATTTCTGAACATTTCTGCTTTCTTCCTTCCTTCCTTCCTTCCTTCCTTCCTTTCTCCTTCTTTCTTTCCTTCTTCCTTCCTTTCTTTCTTTCCTTCTTTCTTTCTTTCTTTTTCTTTCTTTCTTTCTTTCTTTCTTTCTTTCTTTCTTTCTTTCTTTCTTCCTTCCTTCCTTCCTTCCTTCCTTCCTTCCTTCTTTCCTTCCTTCCTTCCTTCCTTCCTTCCTTCCTTCTTCTTCTTCTTCTTCTCCTCCTCCTCCTCCCTTTCATCCTCCTCTTCCTCTTCCTCTTCCTCCTCCTCCTCCTCCACCTCCCTCCTCCTCCTCTTCCTTTTTCTTTTACTTTTGCACATTTTTTAGGATTGTGTGTTGGTAACCAAAAATGGGCTCCTTAGCACTTAGTCAACAAATGCCCTTGACTAGTTTGGCTTTTTCCCCTGAACTGAATGCTGTTTGTATGTTGGATTGGAATAAGCTTGTCTGCCCCTTCACCTTGCTTCCCTTGATTAAGCTGATTGAAAGAACCTGTGCTTTCCTGGTCAACCCCTTCACCTTGCTTAAGCAGATCGAAAGAACCTGTGCTTTCCCGGTAAACCCCTTCACCATCCAATTTCAGCAAGAAGAAGCTATGGAAAATAAGACCTTCACCCCTTACCCCAAGATTTTGAGCCCCAATCGTTCAAAGGGGTGGGAATGATGATAGTGTTCTGTGTACTTATTTTGTGTTGTCCTTGCTATGTTGTTTTATTGTTATGATATTATTGATCCTATGTAATGGATACAAGGATCTGGGGTGGACATTTGAATTATTAATAATTATTTTGGGAATGATTGATTGAAGTGATTATCTTGCTGGGACCTAGGGGTGGATCACATTTGAATTGTAAACCAATATTTGGGAATGTCACTGAATGATATGTTTTGCTTTATTATGAATGATATGTTTTAGTTTCCTTCGTAATTGGATCACAATGTATGTTCTAGGATACATGGCTGATTAGATTATGTATCCTATAACAACGGGTGGAGTGTGTTGGTAACCAAAAATGGGCTCCTTAGCACTTAGTCAACAAGTGCCCTTGACTAGTTTGGCTTTTTCCCCTGAACTGAATGCTGTTTGTATGTTGGATTGGAGTAAGCTTGTCGGCCCCTTCACCTTGCTTCCCTTGCTTAAGCTGATCGAAAGAACCTGTGCTTTCCCGGTCAACCTCTTCACCTTGCTTAAGCAGATCGAAAGAACCTGTGCTTTCCCCGGTGTACCTTACACCCCCGCAGAAGCCGGATGGTTAAAAACAGCTTCCGTTGGAGCCAGAGGCTGCTACAGCCACAGCCACAGTCACAGCCACAGCCACAGCCATAGCCGAAGCTGAAGCTGAAGCAGGAGCTGCCGGTAGCAGAGCTGACCTACGGGAGGAAGCTGAACAAGGACTTGAGGCCAGTGGGTAATCTTTTTACCATAGAGGGGAAGGATGTATATGATTTTGCTGTATGCCATCATGCTTCTCTGTGGCCTCCTGGTTACTCTTGTGAGGCGTACTTATTGGGCCTGGAAGCTTTTGATCAATGTATCAAAATGGGGATGCTGGTTCATGGGTTGGTTACTGTGGAGCCTAAATACATGCTTTGATTCTTCTGCCTCCTACTTTGAGAGTTTCTTATATCCGGTGGTTCCAAACCTTTCAGACATATATATGATCCTCTTTGAAGTTATAAACTCTTCCCTCCTAATACAGATTGCAACTGGCAAATTGAGGATTGACTATATTAAAGACTCACTATGTATCAAGTATTATGCAAACAATGTGTTACAAAGACTAAAATGAAGCAATCCCTATCCTTTAGGAGCTTCCATTCTACAAAGTATGAAGGACCAGAGAAAACCAATTAATAAGATAATTAGATGTATCTTCCAGCTTGTATATCCACTGCTATGCTTGTTAATGATTCAGCAGGTCAGAGGCAACTGCCAATGTAGAAAATTGAAGGATGCACTTTTAGCAATCTGCAACAAAAAGCCAGTGCAGGTCTTTTGCCAGTGTAATTTGGTCTCTGTGCTTTATAGATCCATGAGGACTGACTCCTGAACTTTTTTTATTCCCCAGAAATCCCATTCCCTCCTTCCTGAATTAGAATTTATCCAACTTAGCGAATAGGCATGCTGGTATAGATACAAGCGGACGGCCCCAGATCACATCAGCATGCTCTAAGTATTTTTAATCTACATATTTATTTTCATGTTTTCTCTTGTCCTAAAATCTGAACTTCGTGAGGGCCAAGACCCTTGTTTGTGTCTTTATTCACAAGTCCAGTGCTTAGCACAATGTGCAATGGATGGTAAGTGCTTAAGGAAATCTTGATAACTAACTGAAAATAAGTAGGTAGATTTGGGTGGGGTTGAGCGCCAAACTTACATTTAAAGTGATTAGGAAATTGTTATCTGTAAAGCTTTTTATTATTACCGTATATTATATATGTCCAACAGGAAAAATCCTATTGAAATGTGTCAACTCTGTTCAACTAAAGTCTCATCAGTAGCAATGATAGTAATAGTGAGATGCAGTAGAAAGAAGGATATTGTTTTTTGGAGTCACATGACCAAGGTTCTAACATTAGGTAAGTCATTTTATCTTTACGGGATTCCAATCCATCACCTGTCAAATCAGTGGACTAGATCAGATCACCTCTAAAGGCCCTTTAGGAACTAAGTTTATTATGATCACTACTATCACCACCACCATCTTCATCATTATCATCACCACCATCATCATCATCATCAATATATTCATTATCACGATCAGTGGTGTTATGTAAATTTCACCTGAAAAAGTGCATATACTAAGGATCATTTTTTGCTTTCTTTGATATTCTATAAAGGTGATTCAAATGTGAATAGTCATACAGTAGCTAACTCGGTATTTCAAATTTCCTAATCTAAAACTTTCGGACAGTTAGGCAGTATTTTGCATAGATCAGTAGACCTGGAGTCAGAAAGATGAGAGTTTACATCTTATCTCAGATACTTATTAGCAATATGACCCTACTTAACTCACTTAACCTTTCTCAGCTTCAAATTCATCATTTGAAAAATGGGAATAATAAACGCTTCTACCTGCATATATGTGTAATATAATATTATATACGCATATATATGTTGTGAAGGTCAAACAAGATAATGTATGTCAACACTTTGTTAAAAATCTTAGTTATTACTAATTTTTACTCCTGATTTAAGGACTATAATTTCTTTTCTTAAAAGCACAAAATAGAATTTTCTTTCTTTCCCTTCTCTCAAGATTGTGGACAAAAAGCGCCCAAAGGAACCAAAGGCAAAGAAGGCCATACAGGGCAAAAAAGAACAAAAAGGAAGATGTGGCTGAAAAGGTGGTAAAAAAAATACCTCGAAAGCATTGCAGTAGGAATCCAGTCCTAGCCAGAGGGATCGGTAGATACTTTAGGTCTGCAATGTATTCCCAGGGGAGCCATGTACAAGCAAAAATACACTGCACCAAAAACCCAGATTGAAAGGAGAAAGAAAGAGAAGGTGCCTGCTACCATCTCAAAGCCAGTTAGTGGTGAAAAGAATGGCCCTGTGGCAAAGATTCACAAAATGCCTACGTAGTACCCTCTAACAACAATGCTACTGGCAGCTGCTGGGGAGATATAAGACCAACAATACCAGCACACAGGAGGGCTGCTGGCACAGGTTCTTTGATCTGATTTTCTCAGCAAAGCAACTTTAAGGGGTTTACAATCTCATTTTAATTAAACATACATATATCATTCAAACTTAGTTCAGGGGAAAAAGTCAGCACCCTGAACTTCAGAGAAAACACAAACAGAAATTACACAGCAAAATTATGTAAACAGAGCATATAACACAAATCAGCAGACAGGGCTTCTGTCTGTCTGTCCTTAGCAATACATACCTAGTTAACAGAGACAGAAGCAGCAACATCTGAGTTTTCAAAACCAGGGGGCTCCTTAATGGCTACCCAGAGTGTCCACACAAACACTCTTCTAATGAATGAGCCCCCGAAGCCAAATGCTAACCTCCAAGTATATATACACTTCTTCTGCGTCAGAGGACTTCATAATCATGTGACTTAAACTCAAGTGACTTAGGCTTTCTTGTGACTTAAGCAGGTCATCAAAGATTTTTGATTCAATCAAAGACACAATCAAAGGCACTTGATCGTCTTAGTGCTGAGAAACACTCCAAAAGTAAATAAAACAGTAAAAAGTCCCACTTTGCTTGCCATTACATACCCTACTGAGGATGCGCCTAGAAAGCTACTAAGTCATGGCAAAAAGCCCTTCAGCCAGCCTGTGAGGAGACTTTCACCCCAGGCACTGTTCTGATCATGCTCACAGGCTGCCACAGGGGCAAGTAAGTGGTTGCCCTGAAGCAGTCGTCTGGCTTGCTACTGGTGACTGGACCTCTGACCATCAATTGTGTTCCTCTGAGAAGGACCCATCAGAAATTTTTCATTGCTACCTCTACCAGGGTCAACCTTTTGGGTATAAAAATTCCAAGTCATCTTACTGATGCTTACTTCAAAAAGAAGAGGCTCCATAAACCTAGACACCAAGAAGGAGAGATTTTTGACTCAGCACAAGGCTGATCAGAAAACAGTGGACTCTCAGATCCTGCACCAAATCAAAAAAATTCCTCAGCTCCGTGGCTACCTGTGTTCTGTATTCTCTCTCTCCAATGGAGTTTATCTTCAAAGACTGCTGTTTTAAATGCCTTGCAGGAGAATTCTTATTAAAATATTTGGAATAGCTTTGAAAAAGCACAAAATAGAAAAAGAAAGTATCACAATCTGTGTAGTTTGTGAAGCAGAGAAAAAGTGAAATGACAAAAGAGATTTATGTATGTGAACACACACACACAGAAACACAGCCTTTAGGGATAAATGCCATTAGCAAACATATTATCTCCATGTTTATAAGCTAGAAATATAAATAGCATCCTAAATGGAAAGATAAATGGCTCTATGAATGCATCCTTAACTTTCTGCTTAGGGGGAAAAGGGTTGTCTTTTGGTAGGGATTTTGCTCCACTTAATCTCAATATAAAAGCAAAATTTTTAAGAAAGCTTTTGAGTAGAAAAGGGATGCCCAGCTCATGTCCCCATTTGTATATTTCAGGAAGCAACTAAATGACTTAGAAGAGAAAGAAATCACTTGCTATTGGGCAGGGAAATTCAATAGACTAGTAGGAACTGGCTCCAGATGCAAAGGAATTCTCGAGTCTGATAGTCATGTTCTACTTTTGCAGGGTTTCCCTCCCCACAGACTTACCAAATCCCTCTATCAAATTCCTTCTCTTTTTTCCCCCACAGTTAGAATGAGACCCAAGGGAAAAGGGGATGAATTCCAGCTCAGTGACTTGTTATTACCTTGCAGTGGTTGTATAACCTGTTTCATGTTCATCAAAGTTTCCAGGCTACGGCAGAACCCACAGAACAGCAGAGGGAAGCAGGGCTCCAGCCCAGGACAGCCTGGATGGTCTCTGGGTGAGGTCTATTCCACACGGAGCTGGGAGCTGGGAACGGAGTGGAGCAGAGCCCAGCCTGAGCGGCGTGGACGATCCAGACCAGCAGCCGGGCGGAGGGGGCCCTAGCGCCCTGAATATGTGAGCTGCGGCAGTTACCAGACCCCTCGACCCACAAACACCAAAGACTGCGGAGAAGGTTAGTGGGAAAAGTTGCGGGAGTGGAAGGAGTTCCCAGTTCGGCTTCCAGCCCCGGGGGCAGTGGAGGTGGGGCAGCTACAGCTGTTGTTACTTCCGGCTCCAGGCCCACCTGGTGGGAGGAATTAAGTGGCGGATCAGAGCAGGAGTGCAATAGCCTGCTGAAGATCTAAGCCCAGTCTGGACTGGGGGTCCTTGGGGAAGGAGGAGTGCGGCTCTGACAGAGCTGGCACCTCCCCCTCAAACATAGAACATAGAACTCGTTAGTCTACAAGCAGTCATACCCCACTGAAAAACTCAAGGGTCAAGTTAGTTGGTTGGGAATATGGCCAGGCAGCGAAAACGCTCTCAGATTCAGTCTCAGACTTTGGATTCTTTCTTTGGTCACAAAGAAGACCAAAACATACAGCCTAAAGAAGACAACAAAGTCATAGAGCCTACAACAAAAGCCTCCAAGAAAAACACGAACTGGTCCCAGGCCATAGAAGAACTCAAAAAGGATTTGGAAAAGCAAGTTAGAGAAGTAGAGGAAAAATTGGGAAGAGAAATGAGAAGGATGCGAGAAAACCATGAAAAACAAGTCAATGACTTGCTAAAGGAGACCCAAAAAAATACTGAAAAATACACTGAAGAAAACAACACCTTAAAAAATAGACTAACTCAAATGGCAAAAGAGCTCCAAAAAGCCAATGAGGAGAAGAATGCTTTGAAAGGCAGAATTAGCCAAATGGAAAAGAAGGTCCAAATGACCACTGAAGAAAATACTACCTTAAAAATTAGATTGGAGCAAGTGGAAGCTAGTGACTTTATGAGAAATCAGGATATTATAAAACAGAACCAAAGGAATGAAAAAATGGAAGACAATGTGAAATATCTCCTTGGAAAAACCACTGACCTGGAAAATAGATCCAGGAGAGATAATTTAAAAATTATTGGACTACCTGAAAGCCATGATCAAAAAAAGAGCCTAGATACCATCTTTCAGGAAATTATCAAGGAGAACTGCCCTGATATTCTAGAGCCATAGGGCAAAATAGAAATTGAAAGAATCCATCGATCGCCTCCTCAAATAGATCCCAAAAAGAAATCTCCTAGGAATATTGTTGCCAAATTCCAGAGCTCCCAGATCAAGGAGAAAATACTGCAAGCAGCCAGAAAGAAACAATTTGAGTATTGTGGAAACCCAATCAGAATAACCCAAGATCTGGCAGCTTCAACATTAAGATATTGAAGGGCTTGGAATGCGATATTCCGGAGGTCAATGGAGCTAGGATTAAAACCTAGAATCACCTACCCAGCAAAACTGAGTATCATGTTCCAAGGCAAAATATGGAGTTTCAATAAAATGGAGGACTTTCAAGCTTTCTCAGTGAAAAGACCAGAACTGAATAGAAAATTTGACTTTCAAACACAAGAATCAAGAGAAGCATGAAAAGGTAATCAAGAAACGGAAATTGCAAGGGACTTACTAAAGTTGAACTGTTTTGTTTACATTCCTACATGGAAAGATGATGAGTATGATTCATGAGACCTCAGTATTAGGGTAGTTGAAGGGAATATGCATATATATATATATATGTATGTGTATATATATATATATATATATATATATATATATGTATGTGTATATATATATATATATGTATGTATATGTTTATGTATATATAAGTGAATGTGTATGTATGTATATATCTATGTGTATATGTATGTATGTGTATGTATGTGTATACATATATATGTGTTTATATATATATATATGTAAAAGAGAGAGAGCAGACACAGGGTGAGTTGAAGATGAACGGAAGATAGCTAAAAGAAATAAAATGAAATTAAGGGATGAGAGAGTAACATACTGAGAGAGGGAGATAGGGAGAGATAGAATGGGGTGGATTATCTCGCATAAAGGTGGCAAGAGGAAGCAGTTTTATGGGAGGAGGGGAGAGGGCAGGTGAGGGGGGAATGAGTGAACCTTGCTCTCATCAGATTTGGCCTGAGGGGGACTACCATACATACTCAGTTGGGTATCTTACCCCACAGGAAAGAAGAGGGAGGAAGATAAAAAAAAATAAAAGGCAGGGGGATGATGGAGTGGAGGGCAGATGGGGGTGAAGGTAATCAAAACAAACACTTTGGAAAGGGGACAGGGTCAAGGGAGAAAATTCAATAAAGCAGGATGGGTTGGGAAGGAGCAAAATGTAGTTAGCCTTTCACAACATGAGTATTGTGGAAGGGTTATACATAATAATACATGTGTGGCCTAGGCTGAATTGCTCAACTTCTTAGGGAGGGTGGGAAGGGAGGAGGGAAGGGAATTTGGAACTCAAAGTTTTAAAATCAGATGTTCAAAAACAAAAAAAAGTTTCTGAATGCAACTAAAAAATAAGATACACAGGCAATGGGGCGTAGAAATTTATCTTGCCCTACAAGAAAGGAAGGGAAAAGGGGATGAGAGGGGAGGGGGGTGATAGAGGGGAGGGCTCACTGGGGAACAGGGCAACCAGAATATAAGCCATCTTGGAGTGGGGGGGAGGGTAGAAATGGGGAGAAAATTTGTAATTCAAAATGTTGTGAAAATCAATGCTGAAAACCAAATATGTTAAATAAATAAATTTCATTTAAAAAAAAAAAAGTTTCCAGGCTTCACCTGCCACTGAATCTTATGTTCCCTAATGCTGCAGGGGCAGCAGGCAGACCCTTCTATCACCTCAAGGAATTTTCTGGTTCTAGCCTGTCATTAAAGTGACTGAAAGGGAAAGGAAAGGAAAGTCTCCTCCCATTCGGGTTCCTATAGTTTATAGCTCTGAACGAAACTGGTGTCATCAATCTCAAGAAAAAGGGAATGGAGAATTCAGTTTGGGGGCTATTGATTTAATCCAACATACAATGTTTAATTCACTTTGGATAAAGTTGAATTACTTGGGTCTTATCTTTCCACCTACCCCACTACTTTTGTTCTCTCAGAAGAAACTTATTCTTCACCCTTTTCATAAACTTTGGTTTCAGAGACAGTTGATGGATGCAGATAAAGTGCTGGGCCTGGAGTCAAGAAGACCTGAGTTCACATCTTGCCTCATACACTAGCTGTGTGACCCTAGGCAAGACACTTAATGTTGTTTGCCTCAGTTTCCTCATCTGTAAAATGAGGGATAAGGAAATGGCAAATCATTCCAGCATCTTTGCCAAATGGAGTCATGAAGAGTTGGACATGACCAAAATGACTGATCAACAACAACATAAGGTTGTTATGTGGATCAAATGAAATATGTATATGAGAGCTCTTACAACAGTGCTTGGCACATAGTAGGTGCCATAGGAATTCTTATTCCCTTGACTCTTCTATGTATTAGCTACTCTAGCCTCCATATCATGTCTCCCACATTCATAATCTGTTATTATCTTTGACTCTTTCCTTTCCATTATGTCCTGCAACCAATCACTTACCGAGTCTTCCAATTCTGAAACATTTTTCTGCACCTGTTCCTTCATTATTCTCGTTATCACCAACTAATAAATGAATAGTAACAGTTGCCTCCAATTTGATATTCCTGGCTCCAATGTATTCTCTCCCCTCTCTTCTAGTTCCCCTCTTCAGTTCCCCTCTTCCTACTAATGTTAGAATATTTTTTACATACATGCATACATACATATATATGTACATATATACATACATATACATATACACATATATGTATATATCCACATATTTTTATATGCAGATTAGACCATGTCACTTTTCTACTTATAAATTGTCAGTGTTTGTCAGTTGCTTCCCAAGTAAAGTTTATTTCCTTTGTCTCACATCCAAGATCCACCACAACACTGAAACAATTTACTTTCCTAGACTCATTTCATACTCCTCATCTAAACATTATACACTACAGACAAATTTAATTACTCTGTGCCTCCTAGATATGTCATTTTAAAAAGCCACTAATAGTTGTAACTTTTTCTTTGTATAGTTTATCCATATGTGTGTGCACATGTGTGTTCTCTTTTGTTTATTTTTCCTGTCTAGGTTTGGGAATTCAAGAGTCTGGAAATTCCCTTTGTGGAAACTAACTTTATCATGCATACCAATGGTACTATGCAGTAATTTCTAATCTTGGATAACTGCCTGGGCCACTGAGAGATTACGTGACTGATGTGTCAAAGGCAGGATTTGAATTTTACTCTGCCTAACTCCAAGTCTGCCCTCTATCCACTGCAAAAACAGTATCTCTCTAGTTCTGGTCACTTTTCAGAAAAAGAGACCACAACACTTGTTCCCTGCCCTCTTTTGTCTTTGTTTGTTAAAGAATTATGCCAAGACAATTGGATATTTTATCTTAGAAGTGTGTCCTTATGGATTTTTCCCTTTCTTAATGAAATCCATAAATGTCCTTTTCTGTATAGTGAAAGTTGCATTTGGTTTCAAACATTGTAAAGTGAGCAATAATCATGGCTTCAAATTAATATTTAAAGGTTTTAAGTCAAGTTTTCCCAACAGTATACAATACCACATACCCAATAAAATATAGCCATATTATTTCCATTCCCATAGGCTCTAAAATTTCTAAAACTACTTCCTAAAACACTGGCTTAAACTGTGTTTTCTTTTCCTCTTTCTATATGGATAGTTGCTTCTTCCTTATTAGCCCTTTTTTAGACTGGCTTAGATGTCAAAAGTGATCACTTAACTAATGCGCTTAAAATGCTTGTATCTTTATTGCTTGTTTGATGCCAATAGAAAAGTTAAATGCTTCTGTGTCTGCTCTTATTTTGACTTGAAATGTCAATAACCAAGTGAAAGATTTCTCCAAGACACTAGTAAAAGTAAAGCAAATTCAAAAGTTTTCACAGCACAACCACTGAAGTACAAAATGGGCAGAAGATGGATGTAGCCGTCGTTAGAAGTACTGTGGGAAGACAGTGCATTAATACACTAGAAATGGAGGTATGAATTGGCTTAATCATTCTAGAATGCAATTTTAGTATGTGCACGATAGTTATTTTAGATCCTTGAGAAGCTAAAGATCCCAAGAGTGGGATCTCAGGTTAACAGGTTTACATTTATCCTAATGGGGTCAAGAACAGGAAAAAAATGTCATAAATGAACTTTTTGTGGTTAAAAAAACAGCCTAGGGGGAAAAATTAGTCCCCATTGACTGAAGAATAACAATAGATTGAATCATCTAAAAACAAATACAATTTTTAAAATGATATGATTTAACAACAATTTGCTAGAGGCTACTGTGGGTGTGTAAGACCAACAACACCAACACACAGGAAGGCAAACAGCACAGGTTCTTTGATCTGCTTTTCTAAGGAAAACAACTCTAAGGGTCTTACAATCTCACTTTAATCAAATATACATATATCATCTATTTAGTTCAGGTTAAAAAAGCCAGCATCCTGAACTTCAGAAAGAATACAAACAAAAATTGCACACATAAATTATATAAACAAAGCAAATAAACAAAAATCAGTCTGTCCATAGCAATATGTAGTCACCAGAGAAGCACCAACATCTTGCTTTTCAAAACCCGGGGCAGGGGTGGAGGGGGTGGGGGAGGGGGTTGTTTCAACGGTTTACCCAGAGCCTCCTCACCAACACATTTTCAATGAGTGTGCGCTGAAAGGCAAAATGCCAACCTCAGAGGTCTTAGATCCTGTTCACACCTCTTTAGAACTTCACACCTCTTGAGGGTTCCTCCTGTCCTGACCTAATTAGCAAAAGGGTGTGGGCCTTCCTACAAACAAAGGAAAGATTCAATCAAAGACCCTCGTTACCTTAGTGCTAAGAAACTCTGAAAAAGAAAAAAAACAGTAAAAAGTCCCACTTCGCTTGCCCTTACACATGAATTAAAAAAAAAAAAAATCAGGAATGCCCAAGGATATGGAAAGGCTTGTCTTATGAAATGATCTTGTGTGAATTAAGGAGAAGGTATAGAAAAACATACAAATATAATAATATAATAAAAACAATTAAAATAAAGCCCCAAACTGAGTAGTTGTAATGACCAGTCTCAGCCCAGAAGAAGAGATTTATATTGGTTTTGCTGGACTGTTTTTGGTTTGTTTGTTTATTTTTGCTGGTGATACCAGAGAAGGGATTTGTTTGTTTCTTTTGTCATTGTTTGTTTTCTATCCCGTTTTGGTGGGGAAGATCTAGAAGTGACTGTAATGAAAAAAAAAAAAAAAAAAAACAAAGGCATCAATAAACTTATTTTCTTTTTGAAAATAAGTAAAATTGGACTTTCCTTAGCAATTTTTGGTACATATGTTATCTCATTTGATTTGTAAACAACCCTGTGATGTATCTACTCTCTTTATTCTCATTTTATATGTGAGGCAATTAAGCCTAAAAAACCCTAAGTAGCTTGATTAAGTATCTGAGGCAGCATTTGACCTCAGGTCACCCTGATTCCAAAGCCAGTGCTCCATACATGGATGGAAAATACATCAGCTCTACATTTAGCCATATAGTTTTACTACATGAAATCATAGCTTTTTATCCCATTTGTTCCAGTGACTACTAAGGAATGTTGAGTACCTCAAAGAAATGTTGGTCCCTATTGTTTCTGGTCCTTTCATCTATTTAGTCCAGGATGGTTAGTACTCATCCCCCCACTATAATTAATAAATTATAAATGCCAGTGTTTATTCTACTTTCCCAATATATACGATTCAGAGTTAGACTTTGCCAAAAGCAAAATATCTTCCCCAGTTAGCACTCCTTGAGCTTTTGTCCCAATCCCCTTTAGTGCTGAACTTCTCTACACTCTTCTGTCCTCTGTACTCCTCTTCCATTGTTCCCTCTTGAACCTCTGTTCTCTGATTAGCTACTATATCTTCATACTAGACCTTCTTAGACTCATCCCATCTTTTTGCATGTATAGAAAACTGGATCCTTTCCAAGGACATTGCATTCTAAAAAAATTCTTTAGAGTACTATCAGCTTCTCTCAATTTCATTAATCATTAGAGCAGGAAGAAGAATATCTCTTATTCCTTGAACCTCAGAGCCACATCTATACTACCAAATTTCCACCATCATACATCAACTTCCCCATCTTTGAACTTCATACCATCTAGCCATATCAGTTGATCCAGATCCATAACATAGTCATCTACCAACATCCAGATCATTTCCCCTTCCTTTCTGAAGACCAGGAACTGAATTGTAGTCTTCCTTTCTACCTTTACCCATGATATCATTCTTAGGGGCACTGCAATTAACATTGGTAATGTTTCCTCACACATCCTCTTGCATTATGAATCTCCCATTACTTAAATCTGCGTTTCACCTGAGCCATTCACAGTAATGATCACATCTTAGATTTCAAAATTTCCCATTACTCCATTATCTTGAACCCTTAAGTTCCGCACTTAGATCAGAAACATCTATCCATTGCTTTTTTCCCCTCCTTCACTCTTCTCAGATCTATTTTTTTGCCCTGATTAGGATTTTCTACTCCATTCCTCCACTCATTGCTTTCACAATGATTGTCCCAAAGCTAGATATATGGGACTAGATTTCAATAAACACGTGCAAACTGGGTATATGAATTTGAGACTCAAATATTTATATATCTTAGTTTAACTGAGGGAAATTGATCAAAACTATCTTGTGAAAGGAGGTGGCGAACAGAGTCGAATGCTTCAGAGAGGTCAATAAGAATAGGAATAGAGAAAAAAAAACAACAATGCATTGCGTAGTTTCCATTTAATGATAAAAAATAAAAGGAATATGTAGCACAAAGACTAAACTATAAACAAAGAACACAGGGTCAGTTAGTACAGGAAGAAGAACACTCTTATTTCCATTCAGTCAGGAGATGTGGTCCTCTGCCTTGTTCTCTCAAGCAGGCTGTGTGATTTCTATGACAGTACCGAAAAACTATAAGCTGAAACTTAGGATCAGACTTTCATAATTTTGCTCACTCTTCCTTCCACCAAAAAAAAAAAATCAGACACAATTTAAATGCTTCGGCAATTGTTGATTAGGACACTCACAAAACACCAGCTGTGAGCTCATTTGAATGTGCCTACACACTGCAGGTGCAAAATAGAGGGCATAATATTGAAAATTTGGCCTTCAGCATTTCTATCTTTCATTCAGTCTTTAAGCCTAAAAAACATATAAACCATTTTTTTCCCTTCTGGCTTGGTTTTTCTAGAAAAGTTATGCGTACATGTATATGTACAGGTATACAGCATAGTTTAACCCATTCCTTTTGGGAGGGACTACAGTGAGGATGCACCTGAAGGACAATTACGTGGATATGTGGAGGCCAAGGTTGACTCTCTGTACCACCTTTGGTCAAACTTCCAGAGTCTTGATTCCCTGATTTGTGACAGTACCAACACTCCTTAAAGATAAGTATTTCCACAATCTGGTTAGCAGCTTCTGTGGGGGTGTAAGATCCACCCACAGCCAGCACCCAGAAAGCTGCTGGCATGCTGTGAAAGCACAGATTCTTTTGATCTGCCTTAATAAGGAAAGCAAGGTGAAGGGGTTGACAAGCTTACTTTAATTCAGCATACAAATATCATTCACTTAGTTCAGGGGAAAAAGCCAGCACCCTGAACTTCAGAGCAAATTACAAACAAAGTACAAACATCAACAGACAGACCCAATACAGATTCATGGTTACCAACATCTAGGTTCAGCCTGGGAGCTCAGAACAAGGGCTGGCCCAGAGTCACGCACCACCACTGCTGTAAGGAGGAGCTCCCCAGAACAGACAGCCAACCTCTGGTGTTCATATCTTTTTCAGCGTCAGGGGTGAGTCACACATGCGACTCACCCATGTGATCTAGAATCGTCACAAAGAGGCGGACTTAAACCCACGTGGTCTAAAAGCCTCTGCTCTCCCAGACATGTAAACAAGGCCCTCCCTGGAGTTAGTCCCAACTTGGGCCCTACCTTAGTTACCAATCCACACCCACTAAGGTTTTACCCATAATAGGGGATGGGCCTGGGGCTCAGCACCTAGTAAGACTCAATCAAAGACGCTGAATTAATCAAAGGAAACAAAGGCCAAACTCTTCAAGGGCACTTGGTGAACTAAGTGCTAAGGAGCCCATTTTGATTACCAACACAATAAGATAAATGTTCTAGAATATGGTTATTTCTGCATGTCTGAATAATTTGCTTCAGAAAACTAAGTGAGAAAAAAAAATATTCCGAAGGAAATTTGCCATGGGTGTTATCTATCTTTTTAACTAGAGGTTTGAGTAAAGCATCCCACTGACATCTAACCCCCTTCCCCTGGAAGCAAGACTGTTACAGCTCTTGTTTGCATGACTCTTCAGTTTTTTTACCATCCTAATTAGGCTGCCTTAGGTGCTCAAAGTTATTATTATGTTTATGAAAATGTTAGAGAAGAAAAAGAAAATCCATAGACACAAATTCTTCTACCTGAACGAATTATCTTTTAAGCAAAATAATAGCACAGGTGGTTAAAAAAGTATACTGAAGACAATGTATCTAAATTTTAATAAGATTTTTTCAATGATGCTATAAGAGAAACAAAGAAAGATTAGAGAAACGCATATGTGAAAACTCCATTAACAGGAATGCTCAGGTATACTGTAGAATATTAAATGAATTTTTGATTCAATTGACACTCACCCCAAACCTCATTTAACACATGCTGAAACACTTTCTAAAATGTATTTGTATATTTTCCTGCCTTAGTAAGTAGAGTATTTTTTTCAAAACATGTGACACCTGATTTAGGTCAATATATCTTTTATCCACACAGATCTCAGACATAAAACTTAGCAGGTTGTAAATCTAAAGCCCAAATATTCATCAACCTGTGGTCATCCTGGCGATAAGATTTTCCAAATTTAAGTGGGCTGCTTATGAGGCAACCATATACATTCTATTCCTAGAATTGTACTCAAAGCATTTCTACATCGATAGGAACTGCTAGAGTTAATGTTCTACATGGGTTGAACAAGATAGTTGCTGAGGACCCTTCCTACACTCAGATTTTATAATTCTGGGATTAAATTCCACTGAAATAACTTGAAATTACTGTTCCTATCAAAAAAAACTCAATGGTGTAGGATTTTTGTGAGAGGCACTGAAGGAGTATTTTCCTGGAGATAGAGTGGATGGGAGATAAGTGAACCTTGTATTAATGACTAAGGGTTTTGTGAGGTTTCAGGTCAGTTAGAATACTAATTCTCACCTTAATTAGCATAGTGTGGGTGTAGATGATGGGGTCGAATATGTCCTGGTTTTAGATCACACGCTAGAATTAAAACAAAAGAAAATACCACACTACATTCCTGATAACTGCTGCTATTTTTAAAAGTAAGTTCCTTATAACAACTGATATTTTCTCCTTTCCCCAAGAGCACAGAGAGAAAAAAATGACATTTTACTGTATGTAAGCATTGATACAATAGAATATACAAAAAGAGCCTTACAGAGAGAAAATCTCAAATTATTTTATGCCTCATTGGAAGAGGGAAGTTATCAAGTAGGGTCCCCTGGGATCAGAATGTGGGCCAGTATTATTTAACATATTCATTAACCAGTCAGTGGAAAATGTAAATGAGAACACATCCAAATCTATAATAATATAATGCTAGGAGCTAGAGGAAATAAATCAGCTCCATCAAAAATACAGATGGATCTGGACAGCTGGGGAATTATTCAGATGAGAAAGTAATGAGTTTTAATGGAAAGAATAGTAGATAACGCACTTGAGGATGAATGATACACAATAAAGAAAAAATAAACTAATAAGGAATTAAACTACATATGCAACAGTTGTGGGAAACTTTATTTTAGGGTATTTGTTGATAAACTGAGAGGGATTCTCAGTTCAGAGTCATTGCAAAAGAGGATAATTGCATTCCAAGATCCTTAGTTTGAAAACTCAGATAAGAAGGAAGCAATTATAATTTCATTTAAAGAAGCTGCATTGTGTATGTGCGCTTAATGGAAAGTTTGTAAAGTCCACAAATTTCAGCATAAAAGGAAAATGAAATTAAAAAAAAAAACAGAAATAGTTTACTTGGAGTACAGTTAGATGCTTGACTAAGTTGTTACTTGCAGTTTTGAAACTCTCCAATTTGCTGCCTTTTCCGAAGTGTAGCTGAGGACTTTGTCCAAAATCAAATAACTTAAAATCAATCATTCAATTAACAAACATTTATTAAGGATTTTCTTTGTACTAGGCACTGTGCTAAGCACTTCGGATATAAAAAAGGCCAAAGACATTACCTGTCTTCAAGAAGCTTATAATCTAATGGGGGGAGACAACATACAAATAAATATATATGAAGAAAGCAATAAGAAGCTTTAATGGCAAGTAAAATGGGACTTTGGTTGTCCTTTGTTTCGCAGTGCTTCTCAGCACTAAGGCAATCAAGTGCCTTTGAGTCTTGCCTTTGTTTCAATCAAGAATCTTTGGTTGAATCAGGAGTCTTTGATGACCTGCTTAAGTCACAGGAAGGCCTCGGTCACCTGGGTTTGAGTCACGTGGTTGCGATGCCCTCTGACCCTAAAAAAGTTTACGTATACTCTGAGGTTAGCATTTTGCTTAGGGCTGACTCACCATAAGAGTGTCATGTGATTTGACCAGATGAGACTAGGTAGCCATTGGAGCCCCCTGATTTTGAAAAACCCAGATGTTGGTGCTTATCTCTCTGGAAACTATGTATGTAATATCTTGTACAGACAGCTAGAAGCCTCTCTGCTAATTTGTGTTATTTTATTCTATTTATATAATTTCTACTTGTAATTTCTGTTTGTGTTTCCTCTGAAGTTCAGGGTGCTGACTTTTTCCCCTGAACTAGGTGAATGATTTATGTATGTTTAATTAAAAGATTGTAAACCCTTTAAAGTTGCTTTCCTTAGAAAAGCAGATCAAAGAACCTGTGCTAGAAGCCCTCCTGTATGCTGGTGTTATTGGTCTTATACAACCACAATAGTGGCGGGTAGCATTGTTGTTACAGAAGCAAAGCTGAGATACAACTAATCTCTTCCATATCTGACTTCAACTTCACCTCTCATCCTACCTCAACACCTTTTCTCACTCAGCACAGGGTACATCCTCCTCCCTTCCATCTCACTGAATCCCAACTTCTTTCAAAGCATAATTGAAATTTCTCCTCTTACAGAAGGCCTAACTTTACCTCCCACCCCAAAGCCAATTCTCTTCCAGTATTGTCACTTCTTCTCAGAATTACTATAATGATAACAATAAACTGCATTTATAGAATGTGTTAAGGGTTACAAAGTACTTAAAAATATTTTTGTCAATTGATCCTCACAACAGCTTTGATAGAGGTACTATTATTATCCCCATTTTTAAAGATGTGGAAACTGAGGCAGGAAGAGGTCACTTGAAGCTGAATATTTAAGCACCAATTCTAATACATTCTGTCTGTATGATAGTGGGTAAGTCACTTACCCTGACATTGCTCTAGGAAACTCTGGGAGGCTGTAAGGTACAGAGAAGGAGGTGGCCTACATTGGTAGAGGGAATTTCTTATTTAGGAGTTCTCTATACCAGTGAAATTCCAGGTCCAGGCCCAAACTCACTCTGCACCCCCTTCAGTAGAATGAAAACTTCCTGAGGGCAGAGACTATTTTATTTATTTATTCATATTTCCAGTGCTTAGGATACCATCTAGCACACAATAGGTGTCTAATAAATTATTATTGAAATAAATTTAATATTTTAATTGAATTTGTTCCCTTTCCTCTGTTATGTTTGAGACAGCCCTGCTTGTGCCATTCCATGAATCCTTATTTCAGACATCATGAAATCATGCTACATTACAGTTCACATCAAACAATACTACATAACATAACTTGACTTTATTATGAAAGAAAATTTTATTCATATTATATCCAAACTTACAATGATTTTTGCTTTCATGATACACACAGATCATCTATTTCCAAGAAACATTCCATATGTACTATGCACTATACAATGTTTCCCCCTCCCCACCCCATTCTACACAATACAGATATTCTGGACAATACCCGCAATGAACAAGATGCCAGAGAAACTATGGTTTCATCTACTTTTTGCCTTCTTTTGTGTGTTTCCTCCACTGTTAGACTGCAAGCTCCTTGAGGGAAAGGGTTGTCTTCCTTATTATTATATCCCCAGCACTTACCACAATGACTGGAAAAGGGGAGGCATTTAATAAAAGCTTATTGGAATAAATAATCCAATGAGCCCTTTTATGGGTCATATTTTTTGTTAAAGGAAGATGCCAGTCTTCTTAAGGAGGGAGTGAGCTGTCATAGAAAGAGTTTATTTTGCATAAATGTAGCAGAAAATGGGTCATAGAATATTTTTGTTTTCCTTTTTTGTAAGTGAAATGTTTCTTCTGAGTACCTGTCCTTAAATGCTGTTTTCCCAGAATACTTCTGCAAGTATAAAAAGACTGTCATATGAAAAGTTTTTATCTCTTACTTGTTTAGTAGTATTTTACAGTAGAGCCTAGATGAATTTGCCTTCTTACTATAGAAGTGAGCCAGAGATTGAATGGGCTGGAACTAAGAGTTTTTTGTGCATAGTTGAAGTTGAAATTTTTTAAAGGGCAAGAAAAAGGTGAGGGTTGAAAATTCCTTCACAGAAAGTGTCTGTAAGTGTGTGGAACCTCTCAGAGGGGTCAAACTGTTAAATAAAGGGAGATAGGAACTAAATCTATGGGTTTTGAGAAAGTGAAAGGTTGATCAGAAATAGGATTTAATGAGATCATCAAACTCATTCTGAAGACTTAAATTACACAGGGACCAGCAGAGAGGCTGAAAGGTTTTATAGTTCATCAACAGGAAAGCTTTGAATTTCACAAAGAGTTGATGCAATTTATTCTTCTAAGTTTCGTGATAGAACCTTCATGTTTTTTTTCACATCTCAATCCTGTGAGGCTGTTTTTGGATAGAATGCTGGGCCTGGACTCCAGAACATTTGAATTCAAATGTGACCTCAGATACTTAAGTGTGACCCTGGGGAAGTCACTTAACCTCTGTCTCCCTCAGTTTCTTAATCTGTCAAAAGGGACTAATAGTAGTATATACTTCCCAGGTTGTTGTGAGGATCAAATGATATAATACTTATTAAGCAATTTGAGAACCTTAAATCCTTTGTAAAGTATAGCTAATATTATTTCATTTGATTCCCATAACAATCCTACGAAGCTGGTAGTAAAAGTTTCTTTTTAGTTCATGTTATAATCTTTAAAATTGGGAGGTTAATAGAAATGTACAAAAAGAGATAAAATCTTTCCATATGTAAAGCAGAAAACAAGATAGAAAGTTTCCATATACAAGCATGGAATCATATTTTTTAAAGAACATTTCTTTTAGTTTCTTTAGAAACTTTTAATAAATTCTATTTGTTTGCTCTAAAAAGTCCTTTTCCATACCCCTCCACCTCTACCCCCTTTTCTAAGGTGGGTTAGGTCAGGAACAAAAGGAGGGGGTAAGTGAATCGCTTGGCCACTGTGGCCTCTTCCCATTCTTCTGTTTCTTTTCTCTCTTTTCCTTGTTCCTCTTGTCCTTCCCCATCTACCTCTTCTTCCTTCTTTTTCTTCTCCTTCTCCTCTTTCTTTTATTCCTCTTTCTCCTTTCCTTATTATTCTCTTTCCCCTTCATCCTTCTCTCATCCTCTCTCTCTCTCTCTCTCTCTCTCTCTCTCTCTCTCTCTCTCTTAGAGAAATGGATTAATATACGTGACAATTTGCATACACACGTGTGTATGTATGTGTATATGTATATATAATGCTAATTGCCTTGACTTACCTAATAGCTCTTTATTGAAATGTTGAATTAATAAGACAGGAAGATAGTCTACAGGGACAACAGGACAAAGAATTGAAATTGGGATTGCCCCAGAAAATTATTTTAGTAAGACTGGAATATTTAGATGGACTTCTGGTGATGTAGAACTCAAGATATTCTTCTGATTATACCTAATTCGTGTTTCCTTCCATTAATGTGCAAGATACTTCACGTAGTGGAGAACTTTGTTCTTGGTCTTTAAACATTTCTTTTTTTATTCCATACTTTATTTAATATTATAGTTTTCAGCATTGATTTTGAGTTACAAATTTTCTCCCCATTTCTACCCTCCACCCCACTCCAAGATGGCATACATTCTGATTACCCCATTCCCCAGTCAGCCCTTCCTTTTGTCACCCCATTCCCCCTCCCCCCCAATTTATTTTCCATTTACTGTGTTGTAGGGCAAGATAGATTTCTAAGCCCCATTGCCTGTATGTCTTATTTCCCAGTTGCATGTAAAAACAAGTGTTTTTTTTGAGCATCTTCTTTTAAAAATTTGAATTATAAATTCTCTCCCCTCTTCCCTCTCCACTCACTCTCCCTAAGAAGGCAAGCAATTCAACATAGGCCACACATGTATCATTATTCAAAACATGCCCATAAATAGTTATGTTGTGAAAAACTAATTATATTTCCCTCCATCCTAACCTATCCCCCCTTTATTCAATTTTCTCCCTTGATCCTGTATCTTTTCAAAAGTGTTTGTTTTTGATTACTTCTTCCCCATATTTGCCCTACCTTTATAGTCCCCCTTTGTTATCACCTTCCCCTTACTTTCATGTGGGGTAAGATACCCAATTGAGTGTGTACGGTATTCCCTCCTCAGGTCAAATCTGATGAGAGCAACATTCACTCATTTCCCCTAACCTGCCCCCTCTTCCCTTCTTACAGAACCACTTTTTCTTGTCACTTTTATGAGATAATTTGCCCCATTCTATCTCTCCCTTTCTCCCTCTTTCAATATATTCCTCTCTCATCCCTTAATTTGATTTCATTTTTTTAGACATCATCCCCTCATATTGAACTCACCCTGTGCCCTCTGTCTGTATATATGTATATTCCCTTCAATTACCTCAATACTTAGAAAGGTCTCATGCATTACACACAACATCATTCCATGTAGGAATGGAAGCAAAACAGTTCCACTTTAGTAAGTCCCTTATAATTTCTCTTTCTTATTTACCTTTTCATGCTTCTCTTGATTCTTGTGTTCGAAAGTCAAGTTTTCTATTCAGCTCTGGTCTTTTCATGGAGAAAGCTGGAAAGTCTTCTATTTCATTGAAAATCCATATTTTTCCATGGAGCATTATACTCAGTTTTGCTGGGTATGTGATTCTTGCTTTTAATCCTGACTCCTTTGACCTGTGGAATATCATATTCCAAGCCTTTTGATCCCTTAATGTGGAAGCTATTAGATCTTGTGTTATTCTGAGTGTTTTTCCACAACACTCAGATTGTTTCTTTCTGGCTGCTTTCAGTATTTTCTCCTTGACCTGGGAACTCTCGAATTTGGTGACAATATTTCTTGGAGTTTTATTTTTTGGGATCTTTTTCAGGAGGTGATCAGTGGATTCTTTCCATTTCTATTTTGCCATCTGGCTCTAAAATATCAGGGCAATTTTCCTTTATAATTTTTTGAAAGATGATGTCTAATTCAATAATTTTGAAATTATCTCTCCTAGATCTATTTTTCAGGTCAGTGGTTTTTCCAGTGAGGTATTTCACATTATCTTCCATTTTTCATTCCTTTGGTTCTGTTTTATAATATCTTGATTTCTCATAAAGTCACAAGGTTCCACTTGCTCCAATTTAATTTTTAAGGTAGTATTTTCTTCAGTGGTCTTTTGGACCTCCTTTTCTATTTGGCTAATTCTGCCTTTCAAGGTATTCTTCTCCCCATTGGCTTTTTGGAGGTCTTTTGCCATTTGAATTAGTCTATTTTTAAGGTGTTATTTTCCTCAGTATTTTTTTGGGTCTCCTTTAGCAAGTCATTGACTAGTTTTTCATGAGTTTCTTGCATCACTCTCATTTCTCTTCCCAATTTTTCCTCTATTTCTATTACTTGATTTTCCAAGTCCTTTTTGAGATCTTCCATGGCCTGAGACCAATTCACATTTTTTGGAGGCTTTTGATGTAGGCTCTTTGACTTTGTTGACTTCTTCTGTCTGTATGTTTTGATCTTCTTTGTCACCAAAGAATGATTCCAAAGTCTGAGTCTGAATCTGAGTCCGTTTTCACTGCCTGTCCATGTTCCCACCCAACTATTTGACCTTTGAGCTTTTTGTCAGTTTATGACTGTTTGTAGGGTACAGAGTACTTTGTCCCAAGCTTAAGGGGCTGTGCTGCTCTTTTCAGAGCTATTTCTATACAGCAAGCTCTACCACACTAGCAGTCCTCCTCCCTCAAGAACTGCCAACCAGGACTTTGACCCAGATCCAAGCAGGCTCTGCACTCCCGCTCTGATCCTGCCCCTTAATTCCTCCCACAGGTTGGGCCTGGGGCCGGAACCAACTGCAGCTGGGGCTTTGGAAGTGGCATTAGAGCTACACTACTTCTGTGCCCCTGGGGCTATGGCCAACTGTGCACTCCTTTCACCCTAGAAGTTTTTCCACTAACCTTCTCTGCTGTCTTTGGTGTTTGTGGGTTGAGAAGTCTGGTAACTTCCACGGATTAATGATTCAGGGCCCTACCACCTGTTCTTCCCAGCTTCTGGTCTGATTGGTCCTGGCACAGCCCATGCTGGGCTGTGCTCTGTCTGCTCTGCTCCCAGCTCTGTGTGATAGACCCTTCCCAGTGACCATGCAGGCCTTCCTGGGCTGGAGCCCTGCTTCCCTCTGCTATTTCATGGGTTCTGCAGCACTAGAATTTGTTCAGAGTCATTTTTTACAGGTGTTTGAAGGCACCTGAGGGAGAACTTAAGCTAGTCCCTGCTTTCCAGCTGCCATGTTGTCTATATCTCCAGACTGGCCTCTTTAAACATTTCTTGTATAGCCTCATGAGACAAAGATTTTTTTTTTTTCTATTGTAGTGCAAAATGAATATAAGAAAAAATTCTTATGAATTATCTATCTGAAACTACAGAAAATTCAAATTATTCTTGAGAGGAACAATTTTTTAAATTTCAAGCCTTTTTTCTATTAAAAAATCTACACACACTCAAGAAATACCTACCATTTGGAATGTGTGTGTGTGTGTGTGTGTGTGTGTGTGTGTCTGTGTATGTGTTTGTGTGTGTGTGTGTGTGTGTGTGTGTGTGTGTGTGTGCGCGAGTGTTAAGCTTTCCAGTTCCTAAGTGTAAAATCCCCATCTAACAGTGTTCCAAACTCTGGAGGTATCATACTGTTTTTCAATTATGTTCTGTTAAATAATGCTTAGGAAGATTACAAGTACTTAGCTAAGTTAATATGAGCAATCGTTTACAATCTGTTATATTTTGCTTATGGTAATTTTTAAGTGATTCCTTTGGATGCACACATTAGCTAACTGAACCTGCTGAAATGAAAGTAAATGTAGTTAATCCTTTTTTTTTTTTACTTTAGTGCACCTCAATCAGATCTGAAAAATGATTCTTCTTAGTAGTGTGCTAAGGGGAGATTAAGTGAATTGCTTGTCCCCTTTGGCCTCTTCTCATTCTTCTGTTTCTTTTCTCTCTTCTCCTTATTCCTCTTCTCCTTTCCCATTCCACTTCTTCTTCCTTCTTGCTGTTTTCCTCCTCTTTCTTTTGTTCTTCCTTCTCCTTTACTTATCCTTATTCTCCTTCTCCTTCATTCTTCTCTCTTTCTCTTTTCTCCTTTTATTTTACCTTCTCTTTCTTATGTTCTCCTCTTCTTTCTTACTCTTTTTTTTCTTTTTCTCCCCTGAGTTTGAAATAGGGGAGTGTCCTTATAAGAAACATTTTTTGTTAACTTTGTCTAAGGCTAAGCAAGATGAAGCTAAGCTAAATGAACGGTGAAGTACCTTAGTAATATACCACATTAAGACAACTTTGCTGGCATTGTTTAAATGAACTGAAATAAAATTAGTGCTCAACACTTCAAGGGATACCCCTTAAAATGCAATCTGTTCCATTTCAAGTAGAATGGCAAAGGCCATCCTGCTGTTCTTTCCATTACCCCTCTCTTTAAAGTGAATTGATCTTACAATAACCCTGTAAGGCAAATGATATTGTTATCCACACTGTATAGGTGAGGAAACTGTGCCTAGGGTCACATAGTTAGTAAATGTCAAAGGTGGAATTTGATCTGATGTCTTCTTGACTGAAGTCCAAAACTCTGTATACCATATCATATTACTTTTCTAAAGAGACAGTACTTTAGGGGAATAAATCACATTATGCTTTCAGTAGTGGTATTTTGGAATTACCATCTTTAGGGCTTTAAAAAATAACATATATGTCGCACATAAACACACAAATATATAACTATATATCAACACATATTTACATATATGTACATATACACATATATGTTTATGTATATATACTTAAACACATACACACATATAATGCTGGATGTTGTCATCCATGTAGGCATGTACACATGTGAACACGGGTCTGAAAAGACCAGTCCATGTTCTGAAAAGGATAACTCTAGATAATACTTCCTGCTTAGCAATTGTGGTTGCTATGTGGAAATTTCATCATTGTGAGTAGTTCAGCCTCTTTGACTCACGAGCTCTATTGTTTTTTTCCCCAAAAATGGAATCAACCTGCTCTCTGATTCCTCCCTGCCAGCTGTCTGCTGTTGTAGTCACTTTCTACAAATCATTTATTCTTTTATTCTATTTCAAGCTAATGAACATAGCCAGAGGGTCTCAATCTCCCTAATTGACAATTCATATGCTGCTGAATGGGGCTGCTAGGTGGTGTGATGGATAGAGTGCTAGCTCTGGAGTCAGGAACACCTAGTTCAAATCTGGCTTCAGACACTAATTGTGTGAACCTAGGCAGGTCATTTTAGTTCTTTTTGCCTCAGTTTTCTCATCTGTAAAATGAACTGGAGAAGGAAATGCCAAACCACTGCAGTATCTTTGCCAAGAAAACCCCAAATGGGATCATGAAAAGTTGAACCTGACTGAAACGACTAAACAACAAAAACAAACACTACTGCATGAGTTACTTATGGATTCAGTCAGGAGGTTGAGCTTAATAAGTCATAGTATTGAAGAGAAAAAGACTTCCCATGTTCTTTTCCTTAGCTTACAGTCTGATGCTATGTTGATTTTTGGTTTCTGTTAGTTTGGTGAGAAACACTGACTTTCTTCTTGCTTCTTTTCCCTCTTTTCCTATGTCTTTCACAATGCATTAGAGATGTTCCCATCCTCATCACTTAGCTTTGATTTTACATGTTAACCAGTGACATTCTTCTTGACTTCCATGGAACATTTGACATTTTTATCATCCTCTTCTCTTTAATAGTCTCTCCTTCCTGAGATTTCATTGCAGTACTCTTTTGTGGGACTTTTCCTATATGTCTAACCATTTCTTTTCCATCTCCTTTTCTGGATCATCTTTCAAATTATTACCCCTACCCATGATTATGCCCACTAGCTCTTTCTTGAGTCCTCTTGTTTTCGTTCTCAATTATGTCATCTTTTATGTCTTTAATTATCGTCTCCATGCAGATGACTCTTTTATCCATATATTCAGATCTACTTTCTCTCCTGAGTTTCAGAATAGGGTTTCATATTTCATACTGGATGTCTCTTAAGTGTCTCAAACTCAACTAGATCAAAATGGAAATTATTATCCTTCATCCTCACCCACTCTCCTCAAACTTTGCTATTTGTTGGTTCACAATCTTGGTGTCACCTTTGATTCATCTCCCTTTAATACTCTTCTTTTACAAAGATTTGTTAAGTCATGTAGATTTTAATTAAACGGCTAACATACCTAGCCATATCTCAGATCAAACCATCACCATCCTAGTTCAGGTTCTCATTACCACTTTTCTAAACTATTTTAACAGCTTCCTAATTGGACTCTTTTTAATTACTATCTGCCTTATTCCAAGAATAATTTTTCTAAAGCGTGTTGTATCATGTTATTCCACTGTCTAAGTAAATTGCATCAAATAAAAAAATGCAAATGCTTCAAACTGTCCTTTAAATACTTTTACAATCTTCCTCCATCTTACCCTTCTTGGCTTAGTGAACATTACTCCTCTTTAGGCACTCAATGTAGTAGACTAAGTGACTTTCTTACCATTTTCCAAATTCATCACTCCATTTACCCACTCCATACCTTTGCCTAGATTGTACTCATGCCTAGAATACTCTCCTTTGTCATCTGACTCTGAGTCCTTGGATTCCTTAGAGGCTTGGAGATTATCTCATCTTTTATAACATTTTATGATTTCTCTTAGTTGTTAGTGCTCACTTTCTATCCTGCTAAATAGAGTGTCATCTCTCTGTGTGTGTGTGTGTGTGTGTGTGTGTGTGTGTGTGTACGTACATGTGTGTGTTTAATTCTTTGAGCACAGGAGTTGCTTTTTTTGTTATTGCATCCCCAAAACCAAGCATAATGCATTGGACATAGTGGATACTTAATAAATCCTTGGTGGGACTAGATTGTATTGATGTTTAAAATCTTTAAAGGATAAAATAATAACCTCAGAACCCTGATATTATGCTAAGGAAAAGGGCCTAGTGATACTTCATTCATTCCCACTAGCAATGCTGTCTTGCCATATATAATACATACCAGCAGTTAATTTAACTTAACCATGTATTTATACGTAACCTTGACAACTACTTATTCTTAACCTCTTCTTTCCTTTGGGAGTATCTCTCTTAGTTTGTCCTCCTGCTTCCCTAGCTGTTTTGTTGGTTTGATGGCAAAATGCACAGTTATCCATTTATTTAACAAAGGGATCTCCTTTGTTGGAAAATTTCTCTCCAAATAAAATCCTTGGTAGATTTGAGAATGATAGGTTTCTTAAGTAACAGAATGCAATAACTGTGTACTGCCCTCTGGGGCAATAAAGATTTGCAGAATTTTGTATGACCTTAATTTTCAGGAAGAGTGAAATTTCTGTATACTGCACTGTTTCAAAGCAATTCATAATAGATTATGTCCTCTGTCATGCTTCCAGGATATGCTTAATAATGTATAGAAAACTCCAAATCACTTCATCAAAGGCTTTTCTGGATTCTTTCAACCTTTAGTCCCTAGACTCTGGGCATTTTCATTGGCTGTCTCCCATACCTGGAATTCTCCCTCCTCATCTCTGCCTCCTGGCTTCCTGCAAGTCCCAGACAAAGCCTTTTCCTCTATAAGAAAGCTTTCCCCATCTATCTTAATCTTAATGCCTTCCTTCTGAAATTATATCTCATTTATCTTGCATATATGTTATTTTTACATAGTTGTTTGCATCTTATCTCCTCTGGCACTCTATCCACTGTACCACCTAGCTGTTTGTATTGTTAATGTATTTTTGCTTAATGCAAAGTTCTTTCCCGTCCATTAATAGGACCATGTGGCCTCTTAAGTAACATGGAAGCCTAAGTCACATGCAGTGGGAGGAGTTTGGTGAACAAGTGGAACAGGAAAGGTGGAACAGGAAGTTGTTCAGAGCAGTTAGAACTGAGTGAGAGAGAGGAAGGAGGCAGGTGGCTGTGCTATGAGCGTTTGTTTGTGGGAAGGCCCGAGTAAGGGGAGGGCTTTGGGATGCTGTTGCTCCCTGCTGTGATAATATGTATTTAGTTCTTTGTTGCTATGATGGATTCGGTTTACTGGTGTTAGGATTTGGCTTTCTGGTGTGTGAATGAATGTTTTGATTCTGTCTTCTGTATAGATAGTCTTTCATATTTTGTGATTCAGAACTACGACAGGGTATTCATAGTCACCGTCAGCACTGTGAATATTGCCTTGGTGATACACTGCTCAGAGTCAGAAAGATCTAAGTTTACATCCAGCCTCAGACACTTACTAACTTTGTGACCCTGGGCAAGTCACTTAACTATGTTTGCTTCAGTTTCCTCATTTGTAAAATGAACTGCAGAAGGAAATGCCAAAGTAATCCCATATCTCTGCCAAGAAGATGCCAAATGTGGTCATGAAGAAAGTTCGACACGACTGAAACAGCTGAACCGTTTTTTGTTTGTTTGCTTTGTGGTAAAAACATTTTTCTCTCGATTCTCTACTTGGAATTATGGAATTATTCTCTTCTTCGGAGATTTCCCTTTGAGTTTTTTTTCAATCCAAGGTATTTCTTCTTCTTCTTCTTTTTTCTTCTTTTTCGTCTTCTTCATCTTCTTCTTTGTCTTCATCTTCTTCGTCTTCTTCTTCTTCTTCTTCTTCTTCTTCTTCTTCTTCTTCTTCTTCTTCTTCTTCTTCTTCTTCTTCTCCTCCTCCTCCTCCTCCTCCTCCTCCTCCTCCTCCTCTTCCTTCTCCTCCCCCTCCCCGTCCCCCTTCCCCTCTCCCCCTCCCTTTCTCCCTCTTCCCCCCTCCTCCCCTTCCCCTTCTCCCTCCTCCTCTTCCTCCTCCTTCCCCTCCTCCTCTTCCTCCTCTGTCCCCTCCCCTTTCTTCTTCCTCATCCTCCTTCTGTTTACTCATATCTCTATTTTCGTGTCCAGATTGCAGGCTTGTGCTTGGGTCAAACTTTGCTCCCATTGTCATAGATAATGTGAGCAGTTTCTGCATGGTTTTAATTTGGGGCCCAACATTAGGCCCTACCTTCAGCAGAAATTCCCTAGCTTGTCTCACAGCTATGATTACGTTTCTCAATGCCTGATGCCTAGTTGGGCTGGATCTATATCAATGCCCATTTGAGAATGTTGGACTGCCCTTGAGTTCTGCCAGGGATATAGAGTTCATTAAGTTAATCTGTGCTGGTGACTGATCTGTCCTTGTCTGCTATTCTAGAACATTGTGTTCTATATTTCCCCTTCCCTCTTTCACAACTTGTCTATGTTCCATACTTTCTCAGGATACTGGCAGCCTTTTGTACCATTCATCATGTGGATAGAGGAGCTCATAGCTGACTTTCTTTGTTTTTTTTTCCTTTATCTTAGAATTTCTGGGGGTGATTCTTATGTTTTTTTAGAGTCTATCTATCTTTCTGTCTATCTGTCTGTCTATCTAGAGCCAAAAATAACATGTTTAATCCTTCTTTCAAAAGACTGCTTTTAAAATACATAAATACAGGTATCATATGTTCCTTGGATCTTTTCTTCTTCAAGTTGAACACTCCCAGGTCCTTCAGTTTACTGCTCCCTATTATGCCTTTTGAGGGAAAATAGAACAATTTCCCTTCTAATACTTAACTTACATAAAATGATGGAAGCCAGTTCCCAAGCCAAGATTTAACATTGTTTTATCATCTAATTTATTTTCTTCTTCAAATGTTCTATGATCTATCTATGATACTTCATTAAAAGACTTGACTGTGATTATCAAATGATTTGTGTACTAACTTTCTTCCTTTCTTTCCCTGTATGAAGACATGCTATAAGCTTTTTGGCTATAAGTTCCTTCATACACACCCTGAGTGCAAACAAATGTGAACTACTTAGCCACCAGGGAAGAGTAATAAGTACCCCTGAGAGAAAAGAAAAGTCCAGAGGGATGGAGAGATACTCCTCTGTAGAACACAACATAGCCATAAAATCAGAATACACCTAGAGTGATCTATCAAAACAGCCTCAAGGTCACAATTTCCTATTCAGAGAACCACCCCAGAGAGGCATTCAGAATTAGTAAGTGCTTCTGGGACTGCATAAGGTAGCAGTGCTGAGAGAAACACCATTTATAAAAGACAAGAAACCACAGTTAATACCAAAGTTTTCTTGGGAAAACAAAATGGAAATAAACATACCTGACTCCTACCTCACTGATAGAAGCCACATCAAACAATAAATGATAGCAGGCTTACATATTAATTGGATTTTAGTAATTCAATGTACGTTGAAATGTTGAGGGTAGTCATAAATTAGTAGGAAGCAAAACTGATTTAAAGAAGAAATAAGAAAAAAATGATAATGAGAGAAAAATATAAAAGATATATCTAGTACTGAGACAGCAGAAATTTGGAGAAAACAAGGTAGAGGAAGGGAAAGCAAACACAACCACAATAAAGACATCCAATGGCCCAAACATTGATGTGTGCTCTGGGGCATAATATTCAGGCTGAGAATCCTAAGGGAAAGCAGATAACCCTGAAGGGATGGGGGCAATGCTCACACAGTTGTCTGAAATCCTTTATTATGTTCAAGGCTATAAAAGAGCTGAAAGACTTAATAATACTGGTAATCTTGTCTGGCAGTGTTAGGGAATGGATAGTGACAGAGCAAGGAGTGGCAAAATACAAAGGGGTTTGGGAGAAAGAACAGAGGGAGGATTCCCTATTGAGCTGGAGGAAGATTAAAAATTGAGTGTGAAGGAGAGTCTTCATTAAGATGCAGATGTCTGGAACACATTCACATGTAAATATAAAGAAGTGAGATGATTCTGTTTTATATGAGTGAAAGTCAGATAGAAGGTCAGTCTGTTTTGAATTGTAGGTTGAGTGAGTGGGTTTTCAAGACTCAGGAAAATGCATTACACCCATCCTTGGGTCCTAAAGCCTGTGGTCATGGAATGTTTTCCACATTTTGGGAGCTTATTCCAGAGAACTTTCAGTGATGCTAGATACTTGAATAGTAGTTATGTACTCCCAGTAGCTAGGTGGCACAGTGGTTAAAGTGCCAGCACTGAAGTCAGGAAAACCTGAGCTCAAATCTGACCTTAAACACTTTCTAACTTTGTGATCTTGGGAAAGTCACTTAGTCCTTTTTGACTCAGTTCCTATCTATAAAATAAACTGGAAAAAGACCTGGTGAACCACACTGGTATCTATGTCAAGAAAACCCCAAATGGGGGTCACAAAGAGTTGGACACAACTGAAACAAATGAGTAATAAACAAGAAAAGTAATCACTAGAGTGGTAAAAGGAACATTTGGGTCTTTGTCACACACCATATATGTATCACAAGGATATGTTTCCACCATAGCAGAGATGTTCAAGAGAAGTAGTGCTGGATTTGATGGGTCATTCATCGGCACTAATGGAATTGCAGGATATATGGGGATGTGAGGGGGTAGAGATTTTCTATTCCACTCTTATTTCCAGGAGCAACACAGAAGCTGGCCAGGGTACCTGGACCTTGCTGACAGTATATTAATTGCTTCTAATTTCTTGGTTAGTGGAGGAGCAAGGTGAATGTGAAATATCACTTCAGCAGAGAGAATAATGAATGAGATAGATGTGTGTATTTAATTTTCTTTATTCATGACTGTGAGTTCATTGGTTCTTATGAAGTTTCTGTGGTGAAGGAAAAATATCATAATTTTAAAAATGTATCCCATAACATATATATTTAATACCTTTGTGGGAGAGATATTCTAGACCACACTTGGGGCAACTGTAGGCATGAGCCATACCTCAATTTTGACTTAGAATATTTGTTGGAGATTTATACTGAAACAGGAAGAGAGCCATAGAGTCAACCAAATCCCTCATTTTGGGAAGAGCCCAGGGATGAACCCTGATCCCTGTGAGCATAAAGTTCTTTGGAGGCAGGGGTATAAGCTGTGCAGACTAATGATGTCATGTAGCTAGATGGGCAATCCATCAAGTCATTATAACTTTGTTTATTTTTTCTACATTGTAGGATCAGCATACATAAGCCTATGCATATATATTGTGTATATAAGATCTATCTGTCTATCTATCTATCTATCTATCTATCTATCTATCTATCTATCTATGTCGATGTTTTATAATGTTATCTATATCTATATATGTTACTTTTTGTGATATAAATTACAAAAAAAGTACCTATTTTGGCAAATGATTGGAGGGACAATGAATAAGCTATGGACAGAACTGAATGGAAGATAAAGATGGCAGTTTGCAATGCAGGAATTATTCAGTTCTTCCAATGATCCCAAACTACAAACTATCTCAACATCTGATTTCCTTAAAGTTAATATAGTTTCAACGATGCTATATGGCCACAAATTATGTGGCCCCATTATCTCAGTAGAAGCAAAGCTGCAGGAAATTCAAAGGGCAAAGGAAAGATGCCTGATGGGGAAAACTGGCTACAAAATATGTGTAATGATGACTTGTGAAGAGGATTGGAGAAGAAATTATTGAGATTTTGTTCAAGATTTGTTTTTGAGATCCTGGAAATTTCAACAAACAAGCAAATTTCCTAATATAAGGAACAGTAAAAATGAAGTTTGTGGTTCTTGTAGTCCTTCATTCTCAAAGAGGAGTAAAATAATATCACTATCTAGGGTCAAGTTTTAGTGTGTCTGACTGTTGCTGTTATGTGAGCTTGGGATGCTCAACCATAGGTTGGGAAAAAAATAGTGCATGTGAACATTTGATGTGTATTCTCTAAATTTGTACATACTGCATTACCTTTGAGTTGTTTCAATTATGCTTTGCTCATACAGAACATCATTTTCTCTAATGAGGATATTCTGTCCTGTGCCACTGTGTCTCATATCACCAATCAACTGCAGAGTTCTTTAGAGAGACCTTGAGGAGGCAGAGACAAGATGGAGACTGGAAAGCACAGAGAGCCCAAGGCTCTCCCCCAGGACCCTCCAAACACTATTAAAAATAGCTCTGAACAAATTCTACAACTGCAGAACTCATGAAATAGCAGAGGGAAGCAGGGCGCCACCCCATGACAGCCTGGATGGTCGCTGGGTAATGTCTATCCCACATGGAGCTGGGAGTGGAGTGGAACAGAGCCCAGAATGGACTGTGCCCAGACAAACCAAACCGAGAGCCAGGCAGAACAGGCCCTAGGGCCCTGAATCAGTGAGCTGTGGCAGTTACCAGACTTCTCAACGCACAAATACCAAAGACAACAGAGAAGGTTAGTGGGAAAAGCTGCAGGGACACAGTGAAAGGAGTTCAAGTTTCAGCCACTGCCATGGGGGCAGTGAGGGTGGTGCAGCAACAGAACTATAGCTGCAGTTGCTTCTGGCCCCAGGCCCACCTGGTGGGAGGAATTAAGTGGCAGATCAGAGCAGAAGTGCAGAACTTGCTTAAGATCTGAGTCAGGACTGGGTTGGTGGTTCTTGGGGTAGGAGGAGCACTGGTGTGTCAGAGCTTGCTGCATAGAATTAGCTCAGAAAAAAAAAAAAAAACAGCACATCTCCTCAAGCTTGGAACAAAGTACTCTCTATTCTACAAGCAGTCATACCCTGACAAAAAACTCAAGGGTCAGGTAAGTTGGCTGGGAACATGGTGAAGCAACAAAAATGGACTCAGAGGAACACTCAGACTTTGGAATCTTTCTTTGGTGACAAAAAAGGCCAAAACATACAGCCAGAAGAAGTCAACAAAGTCAAAGAGCCTACATTAAAAGCCTCCAAGAAAAGCATGAACTGGTCTCAGGCCATGGAAGAGCTCAAAAGGATTTGGAAAAGCAAGTTAAGGAAGTAGAAGAAAAATTGGGAAGAGAAATTAGAATGATGAGAGGAAACTGTGAAAAATAAGTCAATGACTTACTAAAGGAGACCCAAAAAAATACTGAAGAAAACAATACCTTAAAAAATAGACTAACTCAAATGGCAAAAGAGCTGCAAAAAGCCAATGAAGAGAAAAATACCTTGAAAGGCAGAATTAGCCAAATGGAAAAGTAGGTGCAAAAGATCACTGAAGTAAACACTACCATAAAAATTAGATTGGAGGAAGTGGAAACCAGTGACTTTATGAGAAATCAAGATATTACAGAACAGAACTAAAGGAATGAAAAAAATGGAAGATAATGTGAAATATCTTATGGGAAAAACCACTGACCTAGAAAATAAATTTAGGAGAGATAATTTAAAAATTATTGGACTACCTGAAAGCCATGATCAAAAAAGAGCCTAGATATCATCTTTCAAGAAATTATCAAGGAGAACTGCTCTGCTATTCCAGAGCCAGAGGATAAAATAGAAATTGGAAGAATCCATTGATCACCTCCTGAAAGAGATCCCAAAAAGGAAACTCCTAGGAATATTGTCACCAAATTCCAGAGCTCCCAGATTAAGGAGAAAATACTACAAGCAGCCAGAAAGAAACAATTTAAGTGTTGTGGAAACATCATCAGAATAATACAAGATCTAGCAACTTCTACATTAAGGGATCAAAGGGCTTGGAATATGATATTCCAGAGGTCAATGGAGCTAGGATTAAAACCAAGACTCACCTATCCAGCAAAACTGAGTATCATGCTCCAAGGAAAAGTATGGATTTTCAATAAAATAGAGGACTTTCAAGATTTCTCAGTGAAAAGACCAGAGTTGAATAGAAAATTTGACTTTGAAACACAAGAACCAAGAGAAGCATGAAAAGGTAAGCAAGAAAGAGAAATCATAAGGGACTTACTAAAGTTGAACTGTTTTGTTTGCATTCCTACATGGAAAGATGATGTGTCTAATTCATAGGACCTCAGTATTAGGGTAGCTGAAGGGAATGAACACGCACACACATACACACACACACGTATGTGTATATATATATATACACACACACACACACACACACATATATATACACGTGTGTGTGTGTGTGTGTGTGTGTGTGTGTGTATAGACAGAGTGAACAGGGTGAGTTGAATATGAAGGGAATGATATCCAAAAAATAAAGTCAAATTAAGGGATGAGAGAGGAATATATTGGGAGAGGGAGAAAGGGAGAGATATAATGAGGTAAATTATCTCACATAAAAGTGGCAAGAAAAAGCACCTCTGTTGGGAGGGAAGAGGGGGCAGGTGAGTGGGAATGAGTGAATCTTGCTGTCATCAGTTTTGACCTGAGGAGGGAATAACATGCATACTCAATTAGGTATCTTACCCCACAGGAAAGGAGGAAGGAGGTAAAAAAAAAGGGGGACACAGAAGTGCAGGCAGATAGGGGGAGGAGGTGTAACCAGAATGGCCTTTGTTTTCTTTGAGTGACTCAATTTATTTCAGTGAGCTTTACTAGGTGCTAAGCCCCAGGCCCAAACCTCATTAGGTGTTAACGTAATCCATGTGGATGCGAACCTCCCAGGATCCTAAGGGGAGGGGCCAACTCAAGAACCAATCACCAGAGCCTGATCTCTGGTGATTCAGATGATGTCTGATGTCTGAAGCCCTATAAGAAGGGAGGACAGAGCCATTTGTGCGGGGCTTTGGAGATGGTGTTGATGAGGAGACTCCGGGCAGCTGTAGTTAAGGAGCCCTCCAGCTTGTAAACCCGGATGTTGAAACTTTGTTGAACTCTGGTAACTATCTGTTGGGACTTGAATCAGACAATGTCTGTTGATGTCTGTAATTTGTTTGCATTTTGTTTTGAAGTTCAGGGTGCTGGTTTTCTTCCCCTGAACTAATTGAATGATTTTTGAATTAAAAGTAAGCCTGTCAACCCCTTCACCTTGCTTTCCTTAATTAAGCAGATCAGAAGAACCTGTGCTGTTGGCAGCTTTCTGGGTGCTGGCTGTGGGTGAATCTTATACCCCCACAGAAGCTGCCAGCCAGGTTGTTGACACAGGAGGTAATCAAAAGCAAACACTTTTGAAAAGGGACAGGGTCAAGGGAGAAAATTGGATAAAGGGGGATAGAATAGGAAGGAGCAAAATATAGTTTGTCTTTCACAACATGAGTATTGTGGAAGAGTTTTGCATAATGATACACATGTGACCTATGCTGAATTGCTTGCCTTCTTAGGGAGGGTGGGTGGGGAGGGAAGAGGGGGGAGAATTTGAAACTCAAAGTTTTAAAAGAAGATGTTCAAAAAAAGGTTTTGCATGCAACTAGGAAAGAAGATATACAGGCAAGTATACTAGAAAGTAAAGAAAAGGGGATGGGAGGGAGTGGGGTGACAGAAGGGATGGCTGACTGGGGAATGGGGCAATCAGAATATATGACATCTTGGAGTGGAGGGAGAGTAGAAATGGTGAGAAAATTTGCAATTCAAACTGTTGTTAAAATAAATGCTGAAAACTAAAAATATTTATAAATAGATAATGATTTTAAAAAAGAGAGAGACCTTGAGAGTATTCTTGTTTCACTTTTTCTGACCACCATGTGAATACTTGCCCTGTGTGAGTTCCCCATAAAATTGTCTTTTTGGTAATATACATTTTGTATTCAAACAATAGCAAACCCATCAGAGTTGTACTCTCTGAAGCAGAATTTGAATGGTTGGCAATTTTGTTCCAGAAAGGACCTCAGTGTCTGGTACCTTATCCTGTCAGGTGATCTTCAGAATCTTCCTAAAACAATTCAAATTGAAGTGATTCAGTTTCCTGGCATGGTGCTGGTAGACTGTTTAGGTTTCACAGGCATACAATGAGGTCAACACAATCGCTCTGTAGACCTTCAGTTTGGTAGTCAGTCCAGTACCTCTTCTCTCTCATACTTTCCTTTGGAGCTGCTCAAACGCTAACCTAGGTCTGGTAATGTGTGCATCAACCTCATTATCAATGTGCACATCCTTGGAAAGTATACTACCAAGGTAAGTGAACTTATCCACAGCATCAAAACTTCTCCATTTGCTGTAATCAATGGTTCCACATATGGATGGTGTGGTGGTGGTGGCAGATAGAGCACCTGTGTTTTCTTGGTGTTAATTGTTAGGCCAAAATTATCTCAAGCAGCAGAGAATTCATCCATACTTTGTTGGATCTCAGCTTCAGAGGAAGTTTGTGTATGTGACTCAAAGACTTTCAATTTTATAGTTTTCTACAAAAGAAAACATTAAATTTAATTCATTAGTAGATTAGAAAGCACCTCATATTTGATTTTTTTTTAAGAAAGACAATCCATATAGCATGCCCCCCACATCTGCTTACTTACTTATAATAAAAGAAGGGAAGTCATGTGAAGATAGGGCACTGATCCACCTGAGTACATCCTATCCTGTCCTCTGTATTTTACATGGTGGTACACGGATCAAATCTCTTGTCTTAAGTAAACTCCTTATGGCTTTCTTGTATTCAGGTCACTAAGAATTTACATCAATGTACCAAGTCTCTGAGTGAATAAAGTCAAATAATTTCAATATATTTTAAGGAAAAATAAAACAACAGTAAAAACAAATTAGACTAGCACTCATGGCAAGGGCTGCTGATAGCTATCACTCTAACCACCACATGATTATTCTAATAATGTGCTTTTTTATCTCTGTCCCCTTTATAACTTTCTTCTATTCTAAGAAAGGGAGGGAGAGAGAGAGAGAGAGAGAGAGAGAGAGAGAGAGAGAGAGAGAGAGGAAGGGAGGAAGGGAGGAAGGGAGGAAGGGAGGAAGGGAGGAAGGGAGGAAGGGAGGAAGGGAGGAAGGGAGGAAGGGAGGAAGGGAGGAAGGGAGGAAGGGAGGAAGGGAGGAAGGAAGGAAGAAGGAAAGGGAGGGAGGCAGAAAAGTAAGGAAAAAAGGGGAAAAAAAGATCAAGAATTAGGAAAAAATACAGGCAGTCAGGTCCAGTCCTTCACAGGTATCCATGAAGTACTATAAGAACAACATGAATACTCTAGAATACTGACAAGATTTAGAGAAAGACAGAGATAAATACTGCACAAGATGAAAAGAACTGAAGAATTTGCCATTTGTAATTTTTTATGGAAAATTCAAACCGAAGAAGCCATAGATCCACCGCTGTCAAAGTAAGCTGTTTTTAAAACGTCATTGTGTGGAAAATTTAGATTCATAATAACACACCTTGTACAATATTTTGAGGTTTTCAAAGTGTTTTCCCCACAATAACCCCATAAGATAGTGCAACCATTTTTTTTTACCAATTTACATTTAAGGAAATTGAATCCAAAAAGTTAAATCAATTGCCTATGGTCCTTTAGCTAGTAAATTACAGAGTCCAGATATAAACCCAGGCCTCCAAATTTTAAGTCCAGAATGTTTTTGTAAAGTTTTATTTTACTTGAATGATATGGTTACTGGACAGTTCTAGGATGAATTCTGAAAATGGAAACAAAACCTATTTGGAAGTTGTGAAGAGCACAAAATCAGTCCTCCCTATTACACTGCAGTACTCTATAGGCTATATGAGCAAGTGAAATAATATTTTAAAGTGCTTCATAAATGTGAGCCATTGTTCATGTGGTGGTTGCTATTATATACATGAAGAGAGGAAGCACAGCACTGTGTAAGGAAATTTACTTTGAAGACATCTAACTTTTATAGTTTTGATTAGAGTCTGACCTCTGAGGAAAAACAAAATAGAGCAAAACAAAACTATCATCCTTTGCAGATGATAGGATGATATACTCTAGAGAATCCTATGGAATAAAAAAAGACTAGTTGAAACAATTAACTACTTTAGAAAAGTTGCTATATATAAAATAAACTCACATAAATCATCATAATCTCAATTTATTAACAACAAAATCCAGTAAGAAAAAAATGCATTTAAAATAAGTGTAGACAAATACAGGAACTGATTAAACCCATTTACAAAACACTTTTCACATGAATAAAGATAGATCTAAACAACTGGAGAAATATTAATTGTTCATGAATAGGCCAAGTCAACATAATAAAAATTATAATTCTGCCTAAATTAATTTACTTATTCAGTGCCACACCAATCCCAAAATAACCCAAAAGGGTTATTTTGTAGAGTAAGAAAAAATAATAACAAAATTGATTTGAAAGACCAAAAGGTCCAGTATATCAAAGGAATCAAAGGAAAAATATGAAAGAAAGGTAGCCTAGCAGTACCAGATTTCAAAGTGTATTACAAAGTGATAATAAGAAAAAGCAATCTACTTTCTAAGAAATAGAGTGGTGGACCAGTTCAAAATAGATTAGGTACACAATACACAACAGTAAAGGACTATAGTAAGCTAGTGATTGACAAACAAAAAATCCAAGCTTTGGGGGCAAGAACTGAATATTTCACAAAAATTGCTGGGAAAATTGGGAAGTAGCTTTAAAGAAACTAGGAGTAGACTGACATTTCAAACTGTACATCAAAATAAAGTCAAAATGGGCACATGATTTAGACATATAGGTTGAAATGATAAGTAAATTTAGGGAGCATGGAAAATTTTACCTGTCAGATCTATGGGTAAGGGAAAAATGCATGAACAAACAAAATATATAGAGGATCACAGGAAGTAACATGGATAGTTTTGATTCTATTAACTTAAAAAAAAGTTACGTACAAACAAAACCAATCCAGCCAAGATTAGAAAGAAAGCAGGAAACTGGGGGGAAGGGAGGTGGAGACAGCAAGTTTCTTCTCAAATATGTGGGGAAATCAATCAAATTTATTAAAGCAATTAGAGCCACTCTCTAATTAATAAATGATCAAAGGATATGAATAGGCTGTTTTCAGAAGAAGAAATCATAGCTACCTATAGTGTAGTGAATAAAAATGATGCTGAGGTATAGCTTTCTCTGGGGCAAAACATCATTTTTATTAACAGTGATATGTATGCTGTTAGTGAAATGATCACTCTGGCACTGCAACAAAAGCCAAGGACTTAAACATGACCAGTTTATTAGTTAGGCTCGCAATAACCAAGAAATTGGGTCAATAGACTCTCCCAATGTCTAGAGACCCAGAGTGAGTGGTGACAGGGTGTTTTAAACCTAGATGTCTCTTACTTCTCATTGGTCTCACAGTACATAGGTCAGATGTCCCCTGGCAAAGGTAAGGCCATACAGACTGTTAAGTAGATTGACCTTCAGGTGTGGATGATCATGATGCTCTCTGGCAATTTAGGAATGTTACTCACTTGAGGGATATTAACTGCCTCTAGTAATCTTGGCTAGACAAAAAAAAACTACCCCAATTGGAATTCTCCTGTTTAGCCTTCCCTTGAAGACCAAATTACCCCTAAGTTTGATTGGGAAGACCTACAAGGTCAAGGATAGGAGAATTATCCCCTGGGAATGAACCCAGGTCTAACTGATTTCTCTGTTTACTGGTAAACATAAGCAAAGATCCCATTTGGGAGATGCCCAGCCGAAGGTGGTTAACTGGCAATTGCCTCATGGCTGGGAGTGATCTGAGTACTTGATCATACCCTTTAGGAACTGACTGGTGAATTAGACTGAGAAGTGGGGTCTGACAAAATGAGGAAAAGAATAGATTAGAAGATAAAATTGATTATTAAAAAATACAGCATATTGTTAAATGTTCTCAATAGATATGTAGAAAATTATCTAAATCACTAAAAATTATGGAACTGGAAATTAAAACAACTCCAAAGTACCAACTCATTCCTATCATATTGGCTAATATTATAGAAAAAGAAAATGACAAATCCTTGAGAAGTGGAAAATTTGGGACACATGTACTGTTGGTGGAGTTCTGAACTGGTCCAAACATTGTGGAGAACAATTTGTAATTTTTCCCAAGTAGCTATAAACCTTTTGATCTGGTAATACGACTGCTAAGTCTGTATCCCAAAGTGATCAAAGGAAAAGGGAAAGGATCTATCTGTACAAAAATATTTGTAAAAACCCTTTTTGTGGTAGTAAAGAATTTGAAGGGATCCCTATCACCTGGGGAATGGTTAAACAAGTTGTAGTACATGATTCTGATGGAACATTATTATGCTATAAGAAATGACAGGCATGATGGTTTCAGAAAAAATCTGGAGAGACTTATATGAACTTATTCAGAGTTAAGTGAGCAGAACAAAGATGACATTGTACACAGTAATTATTAAATATTGTAACAATAATCAAATGTGAATGACTTAGCTACCCTGAGCAATAATATTATCCGAGACAATTCCAAAAGACTTAAAAGGAAAAGTGCTCTCTACCTCCAGAGGGAGAACTGATGAAATCTGAGTGCAGATTATAACATATTTTTTCATTTTGTTTTTTCTTTTGTTTTTCCTTGTGCAATATGGCTAATACAGAAATACGTTTTGCATGATATCACATGTATAATTGATATCACATTCCTTGCTTTCTCAATGGGGGTGAGTGAGAGTGAAGGGACAGAGAGAGAATTTGGAACTCCAAATATTTTTTAAATGGACGTGTGTGTGTGTGTGTGTGTGTGTTTGTGTGCATATGTGTGCGTGTGGGTGGGTGGAGGGGTGGGGAGGGAGTGGTTGAGCCATGATGGAGGAGTGAAAGCAGGGATGCTCCTGAGCTCTTGCACAAATTCTTTCATATACCTCTAAAAAAGTGAATCTGAACAAATTTGAGAGTGGCAGAATCCACTAGCAGACAAAGTAGGGCAGATTTCCACCCAAGGAGAGTGTGGAAGATAAACGGGAAGGATATGTTGCACTAGGGTGAGAGAGTGTAGAGCACAACGGTCTACACACAACCATAGCAGAGAGGTAGTGGGCCCTGGTGGACTGAATCATCAGTGGCAGTGCTGATTCCCAAACCTCTCAGCACCAGATGGGAGTCTGTCATACCTGGGTGAAAGAGAGGTGAAGGGCCTGTGACAATTGCAGCAACTATTCCTGGGGCTTTCAGCCCACAGACTATATATATGTTTGAAAGTCACTGACTTGAACTTCTGGGAGCCAAGACGGCTGAGTAAACCATAAGTGCTTTCATCCCCCCACCGTTGACCTTGAAAACCCAGATAATATTGCCCCAGGAAAAATCCTGGAATGGTGGAGCCAGCAATAGGAGTACAGCAGTCTTTTAGCTTGGGAAGCTAGGGAGATCAACAGGAAAGGCTACTCTTACTGTGGCTGAAGGTGACCAGTGCAGGATGGAAGGCGTTCCAACTGACAGAACCAGAGGCCACAGCACACAAAGCTAGTACCAGGCCTCTAGCTCCCAGCATAAGAAGGTTGAGACAGAGCCCCATGTGCCCCAGAAGCAGAGATCCTCTATAAAGCCAGGAAAAAGGCAATCAAAATGAAGAAGCAAATTAGAAAAGCAAAGACCATAGAATCTTACTATGGGGACAGAGAAGATCAAAATAAGAATTCAGAAGAGGACAGTACTGACATTAAATTCACATCTGAAACCTCAAAAGTGAGTATGAACTGGTCTCAATCCCCAAAAGTATTCTTGGAAGAGCTCAAGAAGGATTTTAAAATCCAAATTACAGAGGCAAAAGAAAAATCGACCAATTCTTTTAAAAATATAATGGATAAAATAGAAAAAATTCACTGATGAGAACAAATCTTTAAAAGGTAAAACTGGTGAAATGAATAAGGAGGTACATAACGTAATTGGAGAAAATAATTCCTTGAAAAGTAAAACTGGCCAAATGGAAAAGGAAGTACAGAAGGTAAATAAAGAAAAATATTCATTGAAAAATAGAATTAGATAAATAGAAGCTAATGACTCTGTGAGGCACCAAGAATCACTCAAACAAAATCTAACGAATGAAAAAATAGAAGAAAAAATAAAATACCTCATTGGAAAAACAACTGACCTGGAAAATAGATCCAGGATAGATAAAATAAGAATTATTGGTCTACTGGAAAGCCATGATGAAAAAAGAGCCTTAATAGCATCTTCCAAGAAATCATCAAGGAAAACTACCCCAAGGTCCTAGAACCAGAGGGTAAAATAGTCATAGAAAGAATCCACTGATCACCTCCTGAAAGAGACCCCAAAATGAAAGCTCCAAGGAATATTGTAGCCAAATTCCAGAATTACTAGGTCAAGGAGAAAATACTGCAAACCACCAGAAAGAAGAAATTCAAATATCATGGAACTACAGTCAGGATCACATAGGACCTTTCAGCTTCTCTATTAAAAAGCAGAGGGATTAGAATGTGATATTCCAAAAAGCAAATGAGCTTGGATTACAACCAAGGATCAACTACCCAGCAAAACTGAGCGTAATCTTTCAGGGAAGGAGATGGATATTCAATGAAATATGAGACTTGTAGACCTTCCTGATGAAAATCCCAGAGCTCAATGGAAAATTTGATCTTCAAATATAGGACTCAAGAGACACATAAAAAATAAACAGGAGGATTCACACAGGGTAAAAGCGAAAGGCTGGAATAGAATATATTATCCTTCAGCTGAATTAAAAAAAAGCAGGGGTAGCAATCCTAATCTCAGACAAAGCAAAAACAAAAATAGATCTAATTAAAAGAGATAAGGAAGAGAATTATATCCTGCTAAAAGGCACCATGGACAATGAAATATTATCATTACTAAACATATATTCACCAAGTGGCATAGCATCCAAAATCCTTGAGGATAATTGAAGGGAGTTACAGGAAGAAATAGACAGCAAAACTATACTAGTGGGGGACCTCAACACTCTTGTCTCTGAACTTGATAAATCTAACTTAAAATAAAAAAGAAAGAAGTTAAGGAGGTGAATAGAATTTTAGAGAAGGTAGATATGATAGACCTCTGGAGAAAATTGAATGGGGATAGAAAGGAATATGCCTTCAGGGGCACATGGCACATACACAAAAACTGACCATGTACTAGAGCATAAAACCTCACAATTCAGTGCAGAAAAGCAGAAATATTTGATGCATCCTCTTCAGATCATGACGCAATGAAAATCACATGTAATAAAATAAAGATAGACTAAAAATTAATTGGAAACAAAATAATTTAATCCTAAAGAATGAGTGGGTCAAAAATTCAGATAGGAACAATCAATAATTTCATTCAAGAGAAGGACAATAATGAGAAAACATACCAAAACTTGTGAGATGCAGCAAAAGTGGTTCTTAGGGGAACTTTTGGTATCTCTGAATGCTTACCTCATTAAACAGAGAAAGAGGAGAGCTGTGAATTGAACATGCAATGGGAGAAGCTAGGAAAAAGCAGGAGATAGAGAACATTGTGAAATGTAAAATGGATAATTTTGATTACATTAAATTGAAAAGTTGGGGGCAGCTAGGTGGCACAGTGAGTAGAGCACCGGCCCTGGAGTCAGGAGGACCTGAGTTCAAATCCGGCCTCAGACACTTGACACATGTACTAGCCGTGTGACCTTGGGCAAGTAACTTAACCCCGACTGCCCTGCCAAAAAGCAAAAAAAAAAAAAAAAAAAGTAAAAAAAGAAAAGTTTTTACACAAAGTCAATTCCACCAAGATTAGGAGGGAAGCAGAAAACTGGGAAAGAATTTTTAGAGCTAGTGTCTCTGATAAAGGCCTATTTCTAAAATATATAGAGAACTGAGCCAAATTTACAAGAATATAAGTCATTCCCCAATTGATAAATGGCCAAAGGATATGAATGGGCAGTTTTCAGAGGAAGAAATTAAAGCAATCCATACTCATATGAAAAAATACTCTAAATCACTACTGATTAGAGAGATGCAAATCAAAACAACTCTGAGGTGTGACATCACAACTACCAGATTGGCTAACCTGAAAAAACAGGAAAGTGATAAATGCCAGAGAAGATGTGGGAAAGTTGGAACACTAATTCATTCTTGGTGGAGCAGTGAGCTGACCCAACCATTCCGGGGAGCAATTTGGAATAGTACCCTAAGGACTATAAAATTTTGCATACCCTTCTAGGGCTGTATCCCAAAGAGTCCATAAAAATGGGAAAATGTCCCATATGTACAAAAATATTTATAGCAGTTCTTTTTGTGGTGGCTAAGAACTGGAAACTGAGGAGATGCCCATCAATTGGGGGATGGCTGAACAAGTTGTGGTATATGAATGTAATGGAATACTACTGTGTTATAAGAAATGATGAGCTTGCTGACTTCAGGAAAATTGCAAAGATTTATATGAACTGATGCTGAGTGAAGTGAACAGAACCAGCAGAAAATTGTACACAGTAACAGCCACAGTGTGCAAAGACTGATTTTGATAGACTTAGTCCTTCTCAGAAATTCGAAGACCTAAAACTTTTCCAAGGGACTCATAAGGGAAAATGCCATCCACAGTCAGAAAAGAAATATGGAGTCAGAATGCAGAGTGAAGCATTCTTTTCTCTTTTGTTTTGTTTCACTTCTCATGATTTCTCCCGTTGGTTATAAGTTTTCTATGCAACCTGACTAATAAGAAAATGTGTTTAATAGGAATGTATGTGTAGAGCACATATCAGATTGCATGCTGTCTTAGGGAAGGAGGGGTCAGGAAGGGGAGAAAATTTAAAACTGATGGATATGAATGTTGAAAACAGAAAATAAATAAATTAAATATTAAAAAAATTAAATGATGTTAAAAACAAATAATATATTTTTTAAGATTCTGAGATCTGCTTCTAATATTTAAGTGACATGGCACAAAGTACTTCACTTCCTGGCAATTCAGTCTTATCTGTGAATTATATCACCTATCTCCCAATGCTATTTCGAGGATGAAACAATATAATATTTTTAAAACTTTTATAAAGTTTAATACACTACATGGATTTTAACTGTTATTATTTTTTTCTAAAATCTCCTTCTAGATCTTATATTCTAAGACTCTATTGGGCATAAATTAATTAATGTGAATTTAAATCAATTTTCAAAATGTTTTGCTTTCAGAAACATGAATGCAAATATTTCTAGTTTGTTTTTACTAGACTTATGATTTGACTTGGACAGGAAATTTTTTATGAGGAAAACCCCTGTATCAATGCAAGTGAGCTTCTGGTGTGCAATTATATTCTTAGAAGATTACTTAAGTCCCTGACATATTTAGCGACCCACTGTGATTCAAATAGTCAGTATCTGTCAAAGGCAAGATATGAACCAAGGCCCTCCTGAATCTGAGATTGATTCTATTCCCACCATATAATGCTGTCTGCCAACTAGGTATTGAAGAGATCATGTATTTATGTTTTTATATGCAATCATAACAAATAATTTAATTTTAAATTCTTCATACACATAGAGACAGGAATTTGTCCTGTGATTTTTATTACTGTTAAAATTACTTCTTTCAGTGAAGGCCAGTAACATTTTCTGCAAATTAAGAATCTTAGAGTTGTCTAGGACAGAGGTGTCAAATGTGGAGCATGTGGCCCCTTAACACTTTTGAGTGTTACCTGAACCATATTAAAATGCAAATAGGAAAATATTTAACAAAACAAATGAACATACATTAATGATGTTATATTTTAAAAGGAACTCAATATGTGGCCCACAGAGAACTTTTATGTATGCAATTGTAGGCCCATTTCTCCTTGAATCTGACACCACTTATACAGGCCACTGAGAGTTTAAATGACTTGCCCAGCATCACACAGACAATGTATGTCACAGCTAGAACTAAAATCTAGGTCTTCCTGGATTTAAGGTTTTCTCTCTAGACATTAAACTATACTGCCTTTCATATACATATGCATAGTGTTACAACTTAGCCCTAACCTAATCACGGCTTATTTATTGGGTTTTTTTATTCTTTTATTTTTGAGGGGGGAAGGCAAGGCAGTTGAAGTTAAGTGACTTGTCCAAGGTCATATAGTTAGTAAGTGTCAAATGTCTGAGACTGCATTTGAACTCAGGTCCTCCTAACTCCAGAGCTGGTGCTCTATTAACTGTGCCACGTAGCTACCCCTTGTTTGTTTTTTGAAAGGATAAAAGTTTGGGCTCTAAAACATGATACACTTACACAAAAAGTTGATTGAGATATTTTCCCACATTTTGGCTAATCCATCAGAGATATTTCAGTTAGCACCTTCACTTGGGGCCCAATTTTGAAATTAACTTTCTTTTTTTTGTTTTTTTTTTTTAATTTAATATATTTAGTTTTCAGCATTGATTTTCACATGAGTTGGAATTACAAATTTTCTCCCCACCCTCCCCCCCACTCCAAGATGGTGTATATTCTGGTTGCCCTGTTCCCCAGTCAGCCCTCCCTTCTGTCACACCACTCCCCTCCCAGCCCCTTTTCCCTTCCTTTCTTGTAGGGGAAGATAAATTTCTATGCCCCATTGCCTGTGTATCTTATGTTCTAGTTGCATGCAAAAATTTTTTTTTTTGTTTTTGAACATCTGTTTTTAAACCTTTGAGTTCCAAATTCTGTCCCCTCTTCCCTTCCCACCCACCCTCCCTACGAAGTTAAGCAATTCAACATTGGCCACATGCGTATCATTATGCATAACCCTTCCACAATACTCATGTTGTGAAAGACTCACTATATTTTGCTCCTTCCTAACCTATGCCCCTTTATTGAATTTTCTCCCTTGACACTGTCCCCTTTGGAAAGTGTTTGTTTTTGATTATCTCCACCCCCATCTGCCCTCCCTTCTATCATCCCCCCTTTTTTATCTTCTTCCTCCTTTTTTCCTGTGGGGTAAGATACCCAATTGAGTATGTATGGTATTCCCTCCTCAGGTCAAATCTGATGAGAGCAAGATTCACTCATTCCCCATCACCTGAGTTCTCTTCTCTTCCTACAGAACTGCTTTTTCTTGCCACTTTTATGTGAGATAATTTACACCATTCTGTCTCTCCCTATCTCTCTCTCTCAACATATTCCTCTGTCATCCCTTAACTTGATTTGATTTCTTTTAGATATCTGACCTTCATCTGCAACTCACCCTGTGCCCTCTCTCTCTCTCTCTCTCTCTCTCTCTCTCTCTCTCTCTCTCTCTCTCTCTATATATATATATATATATATATATATATATATATATACACACACATACATATATACATACACATTCACTTAAATATATATACATAAACATATATACATATATGCATATTCCCTTCAGCTACCCTAATACTGAAGTCTCATGAATCATACACATCATCTTTCTATGTAGGAATGTAAAGAAAAGAGTTCAACTTTAGTAAGTCCCTTGCAATTTCTTTTTCTTGTTCTTTTTCTTGATTATCTTTTCATGCTTCTCTTGATTCTTGTGTTTGAAAGTCAAATTTTCTATTCAGCTCTGGTATTTTCACTGAGAAGGCTTGAAAGTTCTCTATTTTACTGAAATTCCATATTTTGCCTTAGAGCATGATACTCGGTTTTGCTGGTGATTCTTTGTTTTAATCCTAGCTCCACTGACCTCCAGAATATCGTATTTCAAGACCTTCAGTCTCTTAATGTAGAAGCTGCTAGATCTTAGGTTATTCTGATTGTGTTTCCACAATATTCAAATTGTTTTTTTCTGTCTGCTTTCAATATTTTCTCCTTGATCTGGGAGCTCTGGAATTTGGCAACAATATTCCTAGGAGATTTCTTTTTGGGATCTATTTGAAGAGGCGATCGGTGGATTCTTTCAATTTCTATTTTGTCCTGTGGCTCTAGACTATCAGGGCAGTTCTCCTTGATAATTTCTTGAAAGATGATATTGAGGTTCTTTTTATGATCATGGTTTTCAGGTAGTCCAATAATTTTTAAATTATCTCTCTTGGATCTATTTTCCAGATCAGTGGTTTTTCCAATGAGATATTTGACATTGTCTTCCACTTTTTCATTCCTTTGGTTCTGTTTTATAATATCTTGATTTCTCATAAAGTCACTAGCTTCCACTTGCTCCAATCTCATTTTTAAGGTAGTATTTTCTTCAGTGGTCTTTTGGACCTCCTTTTCCATTTGGCTAATTCTGCCTTTCAAGGCATTCTTCTCCTCATGGGCTTTTTGGAGCTCTTTTGCCATTTGAGTTAGTCTATTTTTTAAGGTGTTGTTTTCTTCAGTGTATTTTTGGTATTTTTTTGGGTCTCCTTTAGCCAGTCATTGACTTGTTTTTCATGATTTTCTCGCATCCTTCTCATTTCTCTTCCCAATTTTTCCTCTACTTCTCTAACTTGCTTTTCCAAATCCTTTTTGAGTTCTTCCATGGCCTGAGACCAGTTCATGTTTTTCTTGGAGGCTTTTGTTGTAGGCTCTTTGACTTTGTTGACTTCTTTAGGCTGTATGTTTTGGTCTTCTTTGTCACCAAAGAAATATTCCAAAGTTTGAGACTGAATCTGGGTGTCTTTTTGCTGCCTGGCCATGTTCCCAGCCAACTTACTTGACCCTTGAGTTTTTCAGTGGGTTATGACTGCTTGTAGAGTTAAGAGAACTATGTTCCAAGCTTGGGGGGATGCGCCAGCTCTGCCACACCAGCACTCCTCCTTCCCCAAGAACCCCCAACCCGGACTGGACTTAGATCTTCAACAGGCTCTTTACTCCTGCTCTGATCCATCAGTTAATTCCTCCCACCAGGTAGGCCTGGGGCCAGAAGCAACTGCAGCTGTAGTTTTGTAGTTGCCCCATCTCTGCTCCCCCCGAGGTGGTAGCCGAACCGTGAACTCCTTCCACTCCAGCAACTTTTCCCACTAACCTTCTCTGTTGTCTTTGGTGTTTGTGGGTTGAGAGGTCTGGTAACTGCTGCAGCTCACTGATTCAGGTCACAATGGCACGCTCCACTCGGCTCCTGGTCTGGTTGGTCTGCCCCGCCAACACTGGGCTCAGCTCCCTTCGGCTCCCCTCTGCTTCAAGCTCTGTGTGGGATAGACCTCACCCAGAGACCATCCAGGCTGTCCTGGGCTGGAGCCCTGCTTCCCTCTGCTATTTTATGGGTTCTGCAATTCTAGAATTGGTTCAGAGCCATTTTTTATAAGTTTTTGGAGAGGCTCGGTGGGGAGCTCATGCTAGTCCCTGCTTTCCTGCTGCCATCTTGGCTCCGCCCCCTGAAATTAACTTTCTTGATACTGAAGGAGCAGACTCAAAATGGACTGCTATTACTTTGAACGGCAAAATGTGAATACCATACAGGGGATGAGGTGGGAGAAGAGAGAGAAAATAGAAAGAAACATTTTTTTTTAATTTTTAAAACTATAATTCAATAATGTCTATACACTTCTGCCCTTTGCACAATCTTCTTGTAGCAAAGGTGTGGCAGAGCTGTCCCTGACCTCTGCTGAGATTACTGTCCAAAAACCAGTAACCTTTTGTACAAACTGTCCATCATGGCTGACTCAATAGTTCCCAAATTGAGAGTCAGTGGTAAACACTCACACACACGCACACTCACACACACACAGACAGATAAACAGACAAACAGACAGACAGAGACACACACACACACACACACACACACACACACACTTCATAGTAAGGCACAAAATGAAGCGTTTAGGACAACAACCTAACATCCAGCGATCGTCAAGAAATTTTTATCTCAGCAGGCTATGAAGGATTCTGAGTCTTATTTGTTTCTGCCTAGCAAAGACATCTCATCACCAAGCACTCCAATAGCAACCTGTGAAATCCATGTCAGTGCTTCCTGTTTTTCAGTGATGGGCCTGATGGTGAATTACAAAATGTGCTATAAGGACTCCATGTGTGACTGTGTGGATGGTCCTGCCAAAGACCGCTCTGAAAAGGAAAGATTTCCTGATTGGCCATCAGAAAGCCTTAGAGCAAGGTACTGATTTGCTCCCAGGAGCTAACAGAACAGTTGCAAATAAGACACTTCTTTGCTTGCTCAGCTTGCAGTAAACACATTTTATTTTATTTTATTGGCACATTTGGTTTCTTTTGAATAGTTGGCTGTTAGCAAACACAAAGGAGACTTTGAAACAGTCTCACTCTCTATCTGTCCAGCTCTTTGCCTTACTTAACACTCACACTCCAACCCAATGAAGCTTAAGTGAGAATAAGTGCATGCATCATGTCATGGGAGAGAAGACTATGGTCTGGTCAGAGCTGTAAAGATGAATTTTGGCACACTTGCTAAGCAACATAGAACTGGACTGGGAAAGCAGCATAAAAGCACTTTATCAAATGAACTTGCTTTCAGCAATAAATTCAGTTGAGTTGCAAGGGAAACAAAGTCAGGCTGGGCTTGAGAAGATTTTACCTAGTTTTCAAGCACATGTGATGGTAATCAGGGTGGGACTTTTTGCCTTTGTTTTTTCTTAAGGAGTTCTTCTCAGCACTAAACGAGTCAAGGACCTTTGATGAGTCTTACCTTTCAAATGTAATGGCAAGCAAAGTAGACTTTTTGTTGTCTTTTATTTGAGTGCTTCTCAGCACTAAAGCAATCAAGTTCCTGTGATGAGTATTGCCTTTGTTTCATTCAAAAGTCTTTGATTGGATCAAGAATCTTTGATGACCTGCTTAAGCCATGGGAAGGCTTAGGTCGCATGGGTTTGAATCCCATGGTTGCGACACCCTGTGACCTGAATGGGGTATATAAACTCTGAGGTTGGCGTTTTGTTTTGGGGCTTGCTCACTCACAGGAAGAGTGTTGTGTGATTTGATGAGAGAGCCATCGGGTGTTGAAAACTCAGACGTTGTTGCTTCTCTCTCTGGTAACTATGCACGCATTACTATGGACAGATAGAAGCCTGTCTGCTGATTTGTGTTATTTTACTCTGTTCATAGAGTTTCTGTTTGTATTTGCACCGAAGTTCAGGGTGCTGCCTTTTTCTCCTGTACTAAGTAAATGATATATGTATGTTTAATTAAAGTGAGATTGTAAACCCCTTAAAGTTGCTTTCCTTAGAAAAGCAGGTCAAAGAACTTGTGCTAACAGCCCTTCTGTGTGCTGGGGTTGTTGGCCTTACACCTCCACAGCAGCTGCTAGTAACATTGCTGTTACAGCACACCAGCTATTTTAACAAATTATTCAGCTAACTAGGAGCTAGGTTGAGTTGCCTGTGTGTGGTTAAAGGAGAGCACATGATATCCCTCTCATCTAAGTGTAGCTTCCCTGGAGCAAAGCCATTGTCTCTCCTTCCTTGTTAGGCCTCTAGGTTCAGGAGCCACAAGAACTGGGTTCTAGCTCTGATTGCTATATATCAGCTTATCTGTCCTAGAGGATGTTAATTCTTTTTTTTTCAGGCCTCAGTTGTTTAACTGGAGTGACTTTTAACATCTCTGCAACTCAAATAAAAGGGATGGAGAGATGTTGAGAGATTTTTAGCAAACAAAAGGATGGATTGCTTCTAAGGAGCTTATACATGGGTTAGGATTTGGGTGCTTAGTTCAACCTTCCTAAGTGTCAGTGAACTTTGGCTTCTGGTGAAAGGAAAAGGTGGTTATCTTAGGACCTAGAGCTGAAGGAGACATTATAGAAGCATTGTTCATAAGAATTAGACAGTTTTAGAGATAGAAGGAACATTAAAAGTCATCTACTCCAATTTCTTCATTAAAAACAAACAAGCAAAGCCAACAAAAATACTTTGTTTACCAATATCTTTGTTTTTATTTTACCTTAATTTTCTGATTGTATCCTTCCCTCTTCTTACCCAGGGAACTATCCCTTGTTACAGAGTTAAAAAAAGAAAGAGAAAGGGAGTCCAGCAAAACTAATCAATGCTATATATACAACATTCACACCCATACTCCGCCCTTTTGAAAAAATGGAAGGGAGGTACAAGCCAAAGTTGGTCATTGCAACTTTGTGATCTCTCTCTCTCTCTCCCTCTACCTTTTTTCCATCTCTCTGTCTCTCTCTCTGTCTCTGTCTCTCTGTCTGTCTCTGTCTCTGCCTCTGTCTCTGTCTCTGTCTCCTTTCTTCTCTGTCTCTCTTATGTGTGTATATGTTTCTCTCTCTGTCTATCTGTCTCTCTGTGTCTTTGACTCTCTATTACTCTCTCTCTGACTCTGTCTCTCTGTCTCTGCGTGTATGTGTGTCTCTCTCTCTGTCTCTTTCTCTCTCCTTCCCCCCTTTCCTTTTCACTCACTATATCAGGTAACATTGTTAAAAATTTCCTCTGAGAGCAATACAAAGTTGCAGAGTTCTTATGAAAAATTGAGAATTAGAATGAGAGGAAAAAACTACCACAATAGAAAACTGCTTCTTTGACAGTTTGAGAAATGTGTAGGAGTTGTAGGGAGAAGCAGTCAGATGTAGAAAAGTTTGTTATTTTTCACCTGCTTGTTTGTTATCATCTTGGGGAAGGGGGCAGTGTCAGGGCATCATTCTACATGGGTAATAAGAAAGATGCCCTTTGGTGATAAATAAATATGTTGTTTCTCTAAGTGAATTCCACTAGTTCCCTTTCTAACTTCTCCAAACCCTAAGTCCTTTCTCAGGGTAGAAAAACAGACAAACAAACAAACAAACAAAACAACAAAGGCTTCTTTGCTTGGAATACGAGATACTTTGTTCTGAAGTCTGGAATAGGACCAGAAATTGAGATAGACAGAAGGAGAGGTGGACTGTCTGAAATTATGAAAATAGAATTCCTCCACTACAGGCGTAAGATGGTCTTTTTTGCTCATTTTCTTCCTATTTCAATTATCATAAAACATGGCTCTGCGTTAGAAAAATGTTTTCCACTCAAAAAAAATAGAGAGAGATCTCCTAACTGGCCATCATCTTTTGTCTTTGAATCAGTTTCTGCTTTTAGGAAATGAAGAGAAAGACTACCTTTTCTACAATCTTTCTAAAAAATATGGACGCATCTCTGTCAAGTGAACAGTGAATTCACTTCATCTATAAAATAGCTTGATTCTTCTTGAATGAATTATCTGATGCAAATGAAATAGGTAAATATCCTCTTATTTCTAATGTTACCTTCAGTATCTGGGAGGTTTGTTTTCATTAATGAGACTGGCACTGGTCAGTATTTCTCAGCATAGTGAAATCATGTACAACCACAAAGGGCTGACACTTTCTCAACCTTGGCTCTAAGGGATGACTAAATTCCCCAATTACTTAATCCGGGAGCTGTCAGAAGAAAGGAAAAAAAAAACTCATTAACTCCATCTAACTACAGGATTATGCCAGCACAGATGCAAGCAATCTTGTTCTTTATGCAAAAGAGGCTGCATTTTATAAAACCACCCTTGCATAGGAAATGTATTAAACTAGGTCTGTGTTATATGACTGATGTTTTTGTATTGTTGAGAAGTCTGGAGGACTATGTTGTGCATGCAGATTTGTTAGAGATGAAGAAAGATCAAAAGTGTTCAGTTTATAAAGTCAATAGGGCTGATAGGAAAAAAAGGAAAAACTACAACAGATTAGCAACATTTTATTCAGAATAAGAATTTCAGGACTAGGATGAAAAAGGTAAACTGGTTGCCACCTGCTGGATTCTAGATCTTAATGCAAATATTTTTTTTTTAAAAATTATCTTCGCTTCCTCCCCACCCCCAACCCTCTGCCCCAAATAGTGAATGGACAAGCATGTCTATATAAAGTTGTAATGGAAGAGGGAAGGAAATATCCGCCAACATTTGTACTGCATTAGAAACAGTAGGTGCCAACACCTGTTCCAAATTATCTACAGATAATAAGCAATGGTGAAGTCAGATGCTCAGAAAGAACGACTTAATAAGAGGAAATTAAGTTTCGAAAAATGATCTATTCCACCATGACATTCAACACTACTGTAGTATTTTTTAATAATTTTAATTAAATATGGCGCAATAGAAAATAATATAATATAACATAACCATATGATACAACATAACGTGATATAGTATAAATGCATTTTGGTTTGGCAAAAAGTATTATGTTCAGTTGGGAAAATAGGAGTAAGGTGCAAGGTTAAGGAGGTCCTATATTCCCTGTTCAAAACAATCATGATCCTCTACAATTCGAAATAGAAAAGTCACTCAGGTCAGGGAAATTCATTTCAGAGGTACTGTAGACAGTTTTGTTGTAGACTGTTTCACAGCTAAGGGAACAAGTATGCCATTTGTTCAATTTGCTTTGGGGACTACTCAGAAATAAATTCTATTCAATCTTGATCCTCCTATTTTGGAAAGCATTCTCCCTCTTCAAATTACCTTCCATTTACTTATTTGTGCCCATATTTTATTCTTTCAATAGAACATAATCTCTTTGTGGTCAGGGACTGTACAGAGTTTTTGTTTTTGTTTTGTTTTTGTTCTTTATATCCCTCAGTGGCTAGAACAAGGCCTTGTATGTAGTAGTCAATTAATAAAATGTAGCACTCAACCCCACCCCATTTCCTCCCACACACATTTAAATCCTTTGAAAGCTATCCAACTTCACTGCATTCTGTAGGGCAGCCCTCAATGAAAGAAAACTGAGGCCTAGGATGTGTTTACTTTTGCCAGCCAACCAGAGGACACAATAAGCTCAAAGGAAAACAAAATAAACAAAACATATAGCAATTTTAGCAGAGTAAAAATTAAATGATGGAAAAAAATCTCCATATGGATATATAGGGAACACTTTCTCATGGATGATCACACTACTGGTAAGAGAGGGAGGGTGTACAATGCGCGCACGCACACACACACACACACACACACATGCATGCATACATAACATGGAGGACCAGGAAATACATATGAAGGGATGTGTGTGACAAATACACACTCATGACCAGGACAACTAAACACTCTGATGTTGCAGAAAGCATGGTACCATATCACTCCCTTCAGGTTGTTGTCACTCTATTTATACTTTAAGTGTCATGTCATGGCTTTGGGATAATATTTTCTATTGGATATTGCATTGCCTCTACTGGATGTAGTATCTGCTCTCCACTCACCCTCTTGCAGGATTGGTGGTCAATGACTGGCTCACTACCATTTACTAGTCTTTAGAGTATTTAGGGTCATCTGTTGTTCTCTGCTACCATCTACTGGCATCTACTGGGGTGTAGCACCTAAAAAATCTACTTAGCCAAGAAGAATTAAAATTCTTTTACTGTATAACCTAGGACTATGAACCACAACCAAGGCATCCAATAAATTCCAACATAATTCTCCAGGTGAAGATTATTTAGTCTTGTACATCTTTATCTCCTGCCACCTATATGACATGGAAATAGATAATTCCTTTACTTCCTGTAAAATTATCTCCTTATACATATAGACCAAGAAGTGATCCTAGAGGTGATCTAGTCCAAGTTCCTCATATTATCAAAGAGGAAAATGAGGCTCATAGGGAGCAAATGTTCAATGTAACAATCTATGTAACACAGGTACGACAATAGTTTAATGTAACACATCTACTGTGTCAGGAACAGAAGTCATACCCAAGTACTCCTAACTCTAATGTCAGCAATTCATCCACTATGCCAGTCTGCCTCTTTTGATTATCATGCTATTTACTCAAGACCAATATCAGAGATTTCCTCAGCAGAAGTTTTTCATAAGACTGAAGTGATGAAAATCCTTTTCTCTACCACGATACTCCCTGATTGGAATGTAAGTGAACCTAGAGACAAGAAGAAAAGATTAAGTGTATGAGGCAAAGCCCTGGGCCTCTATTTTGCATATCTGCCAGAAAGGAAGTTGCTTAATTTTTTCACTAGGCACCACTGGGTTCCATATGGTATAATTACTAAATTGAATGGAATTGGTAATGCCACACATTAGAAGGTCAGGATACAAGATTCTATAAGGCACATACTCAGTGACCTTCTCTGGATAAAGATTATTCACAGTGGCTAAATGCTCAGGCCAGCATTTTAAAAGCCTTTAAGTTATAAATAGGATTCATATACATTTTTCATTTACTGAAAAGTGAAGGTGGGGGTGGGGAGGTTGGAACAATTGAAAATAAAATAAAAATGCTATAGCTCAGTTTAGGAATGCTTTAAGCACCTTGTCTAATGTAGAAAATTCAATATATTGACACTAAGTCTAGCCTTTTAAATTCTAATAAGATTTCTCAAATACTCAGTGTTGTACCATTGCAAATTACTCTTCATTGAAAGAATAGCTTTTAAAATGAGAAGACTAGTGACCACTGGGTTTCCAGGGGGTTGGGGAGAACAAGAGAGGGGCCTATTTTAAGGTGTTCTCACATCAGCCATTTAGAAGCCCTATGTCTGATGGATCAGATTGTGAAAAGAAAATTAAGCAGTTGTTTTAAAAAGCATACAAATGCACAAAACTCTGGCATGTTCATTTAAAATTAGGTCAGATTAGCCACTGACAGACTAATCTATTCTTGAGTAATTCCTTCTATTGACAGGTAAATGAGAATGAAATTGTTATAACAATATATATATTTGGCACCTAACCATAACATGCTATTCCTATGATGTTGGGGCCCAAGGAATCACTCAGTAAAAGAAAATTTTCTCAGTAAATTGAATTGTGTGAACATGGCAATGGTATTAGTTGAGGACTAATGAGACTTTTGACTAGGAGAGAGTTCTCAGTAAGGCAGGAGGTGTAAGAAAGGGGTGCCAGGAACAGGAAAGAGAAAGACAGCTAACCCTGTGCTATAGGACCAGAGGGGTTAAAATGGCCTTAGATTATAACTCACCCAGAAACATAAAATATAGAGCTCATTTGCTAACGGATGCCAACAATGTTTTTAGCATTTGAATCCCATTATGGTTGTTTATGCTGCCTCTTTAAAAAAAAATTTACTCTTTTATTTTTCAACATTCACTTCTATAAGTTTTTCTTGATGTGTTCAGCCAACATTTATCTATCTATCTATCTATCTATCTATCTATCTATCTATCTATTCATTCATTCATCTATTTATTTATTTATTTATTTATTTATTCATTCATTCATTCATTCATTTATTTATTTTTAGTTTACAACATTCGGTTCTACATAATTTTGAGTTCCAGATTTTCTTCCCTCCCTTCCCCGCTCCTTCCCCGAGATGGCATGGAATCCCATATAGCTTCCACGTATGACTTCACGTTGAATTAATTTACACACTAGTCAAGTTATGGAGAAGAACTGTGATCAATGAAATGAATCATGCAAAAGAAGAAACAGGACCAAAAATAAAGCCAACCCGAAAACAAAAACAAAAGAGAGAAAAAGAAAAAAAAAAGTGGGGGGGAAGGCTGACATGAAGTGTGCCTCAATCTGCATTCGTACTTCATAGTTCTTTCTCTGGATGTAGATAGCATTCTCCATCATGAGTCCTTTGGAGTTGTCTTTGTACCTTGTGTTGCTGAGAAGAGCAAAGTCTGTCAGAGCTGGTCCTCATGGAATCCATATATCTGTGGCTGCGTATAATGTTCTCCTGGCTCTGCTCTACTCACTCAGCATTATGTCATGTAGGTTTTTCCAGATTGTTATGAAGTCCGTCATCATCCTCATTTCTTATAGCACAATGGTATTCCATTACCTTCATATACCACAGCTTGTTCAGCCATTCCCCAATTGATGGGCATCCCTTTGATTACCAATTCTCAGCTACCACAAAAAGAGCCGCTATAAATATTTTTGTACATATGGGTCCTTTGCCCACTTATGCGATTTCTTTGGGATACAACCTTATAAGTGGTATTGCTGGGTCCAAGGGTATGAACATTTTTATAGCCCTTTGGGCATAGTTCCAAATTGCTCTCCAAAATGACTGGATCAGCTCACAACCCCACCAGCAATGTAACAATGTTCCAATTTTCCCACAACCTCTCCAGCATTTATCATTTTCCTGTTTTCTTATTTTAGCCAATCTGACAGGAAAGATGTGGTATCTCAGAGTTGTTTTGATTTGCATTTCTCTGATCAGTAGGGATTTAGAGCATTTTTTCATATGCCTATAGATATCTTTGATTTCTTCCTCTGAAAACTGCCTATTCATATCCTTTGACCATTTCTCAATTGGGGAATGGCTTGTATTCCTATATATTTGGCACAGTTCCCTGTATATTTTAGAAATGAGGCCTTTATCAGAGACACTAGCTGTAAAGATTTTCTCCCAATTTTCTGCTTCCCTCCTAATTTTTGTTGCATTGGCTATTTTTGTACAAAAACATTTCAATTTAACATAATCAAAATTATCCATTTTGCATTTTGTAATGCTCTCTACCTCTTATTGGCTCATGAATTCTTTTCTTTTCCATAAATCTGATAAGTAAACTATTCCTTGCTCTCCCAAATTACTTATAGTATCAGCCTTTACTCCTAAATCATGAACCCATTTTGACTTTATTTTGGTGTATGGTGTGAGATGTTGATCTATGCCCAGTTTCTGCCCTACCATTTTCCAATTTTCCCATTAGTTTTTGTGAAATAGTGAATTCTTAGACCAGAAGCTGGCCTCTTTGGGTTTATCAAAGAGTAGATTACTGTAGTTATTGACTTCTCCATCTTGTGTTCCTATCCTATTCCACTGATCCACACCGCTATTTCTTAACCAGCACCAGGTAATTTTGATGACTGCTGCTCTATAGTACAGTTAATATCTGGTATGGCTAGGTCACCTTCTCTAGCATTTCTTTTCATCAATATCTTAGATGGTCTAGACCACTTGTTCTTGCAGATGAATTTTGTTATTATTTTATCCAGCTCTGTAAAATAATTTTTTGGTAATTCAATTGGTATAGCACTGAACAGATAGATTAATTAAGGTAAAATTGTCATGTTTATTATATTAGCTTGGCCTGACCATGAGTAACTGGTGTTTTTCCATTTATTTAGATCTGACTTTATTCGCATGAAAAGTATTTCATAATTATGTTCATATAGGCCCTGGGTTTGTCTTGGCAGATAGACTACCAAATATTTTATAGTGTCTACAGTAACTTTGAATGGAATTTCTCTTTTTATCTCTTGCTGTTGACCTTTGTTAGTAATGTATAGGCTTTATGTGGGTTTATTTTATATCCTGCAACTTTGCTAAAGTTGTTTACTATTTCAAGTAGTTTTTTTACTTGATTCTATAGGATTCTCTAAGTAAATCATCATATCATCTGCAAAAAGTGAGAATTTAGCTTCTTCTTTGCCTATTCTAATTCCTTCAATTTCTTTTTATTCTCTTATTGCTACAGCTAACGTTTCTGGTACCAAATTGAATAATAGGGGTGATAATGGACATCCTTGTTTCACCCCTGATCTTATTGGGAATGCATCTAGCTTATCCCCGTTACAAATAATGCTTGTTGATGGTTTTAAGTAGATGCTATTTGTAATTTTAAGGAAGACTCCATTTATTCCTATGCTTTCTAGTGTTTTTAATAGGAATGGGTGTTTTATTTTGTCAAAGGCTTTTTCTGCGTCTATTGAGATGATCATACGGTTTCTGCTAGTTTTGTTGTTGATATGGTCAATTATGCTAATAGTTTTCCTAATATTGAACCAGCCTTGCATTCCTGGAATAAATCCTTCCTGGTCATAGTGTATTATTCTCATGTTGAGTTGCCGCAGTCTTTTTGCTAATATTTTATTTAAAATTTTAGCATCGAAATTCATTAGGGAAATTGGTCTATAATTTTCTTTCTCTGTTTTGACTCTCCCTGGTTTGGGCATTAGTATCATATTTGTGTCATAAAAAGAATTTGGTAGGACTCCTTCTTCACCTATTTTCCCAAATAGTCTACAAAGTATAGGAATTAGTTGTTCTTTCAATATTTGACAGAATTCACACGTAAAACCATCTGGCCCTGGAGATTTTTTCCTAGGGAGTTCATTGATGGCTTGCTCAATTTATTTTTCTGAGATGGGGTTATTTAGAAATTTTACTTCCTTTTCTGTTAACCTGGGCAGTTTATGTTTTTGTAGATATTCATCCATATCTCTAAGGTTGTCAAATTTATGGGCATACAATTGGGCAAAATAATTTCTAATTATTGTTTTGATTTCTCTTCATTAGAGGTGAACTCACCCTTTCCATTTTTGATACTGGTAATTTGATTTTCTTCTTTCTTTTTTTTAATCAAATTGATGAAAGGTTTATCAATTTTATTGGTTTTTTCATGAAACCAGCTCCTTGTTTTATTTATTAATTCAATAGTTTTCTTGGTTTCAATTTTATTAATCTCTCCTTTGATTTTTACTATTTCTAATTTGGTATTTAATCGGGGATTTTCAATTTGCTCTTTTTCTAGCTTTTTCAGCTGTATGCCCATATCATTGATCTCCTTTTTCCCTATTTTATTCATGTAAGCATTTAGGGATATCAAACTTCCCCTAAGAACTGCTTCTGCTGCATCCCATAAGTTTTAGTATGTTGTCTCATTATTGTCATTCTCTTGAATGAAGTTATTAATTGTTTCTCTGATTTGTACTTTGGCCCACTCATTCTTTAGAATTAGATTATTTAGTTTCCAATTAACTTTTAGCTTATTTTTCCATGGTTCTTTGTTACAAATAATTCTTATTGCATCATGATCTGAAAAGTATGCTTTGACTACTTCTGCCTTTCTGCACTAGATTGTGAGGTTTTCATGCCCTAGTACATGGTCAATTTTTGAGTATGTGCCATGTACTTTTGAGAAGAAAGTATATTCCTTTTTATCCTTTTTATCCAGAGGTCTATCATATCTGTCTTTTCTAAAATTCTGTTTACATCCTCAACTTATTTCTTATTTATTTTGAAGTTAGATTTATCAAGTTCAGAAAGGGGGAGGTTGAGGTCTCCCAATATTATAGTTTTGCTGTCTATTTCTTCCTTCCTGTAACTCCCTTAACCTCTCCTCTAAGAATGTGCATGACATACCACTTGGTGCATAAATGTTAAACAATGATATTGCTTCATTGTTTATGGTAGTTTTTAGCAGGATGTAGTGTCTTTCCTTATCTCTTTTAAATAAATCTATCTTTACTTTTGCTTTGTCAGAGATTAGGATTGCTACACCTGCTTTTTTTACTTTAGCTGAGGCACAATATATTTTTCTCCAGCCTTTTACCTTTACCCTGTGCGTATCCCCCTGTTTCAAATGTGTTTCTTGTAAACAGCATATTGTAGGATTATGGTTTTTAATCCATTCTGCTATCTGCTTCCGTTTTATGGGAGAGTTCATCCCATTCACGTTCACCATTAAAATTTCTATCTGTGTCTTTTTCTCCATCCTATTTCCCCTGTTTATGCTTTCATTTCTCCCTTTCCCCTTCTCCTCCTCAACAAAGTTTTGCTTTTGACCGCCGCCTTCCTCAGTTTGCCCTCCCTCTTTATTCCCCTCCCTTATCTTACTGTTTCCCAATTGTTACTTCTCCCCTCCCTTCTGACCACCCCCCTCCCTTTTTCCCCCCTTCCACTCCTACTTCCTGTAGGACAAGTTAGATTTCTAAACTTATCAGGGTATGTTATTCCCTTCTTGAACCAAATCAGATGACAGTAAAGCGTAAATACTGCTCTTCTCCATCCCTTCTTTCCCTCTACTATAATATGTTTTTGTGCCTCTTCATTTGGTGTAATTTACCCTTTTCTACTACCTCCTTACCTCTTCTCTCATGGCCCTCCCTTTACATCTCTTACTTATGTTTTTTTTTTTTATCCTTATATCAGTCATTTTATACAGGCATTCACAATCTATGTGTATCCCTTTGAATTGTCATAATAGCTGTACTATTCTCAAGACTGACATATATGTGTGTCACATATATATGTGACATATAATATATACATAAGATGATATAATCCTATATAAAGATGCAAATAGTTTGCCCTTATTGATTAATAAGGTTTGCGGGGGTTTTTCCTCCTATTTACCTTTTTATGTCTCTCTTGAGTTTTGTATTTGGAGATCAAATTTTCCATTGATTCTAGCCTTTTCATCAGGAAGGTCTGGAATTCCCTTATTTCATTGAAAGTCAATCTCCTTGCCTGAAAAATTATGCTTAGTTTTCCTGGGTAGTTGATCCTTGGTTGTAGTCCCAGCTCCCTTGCCCTTCGGAATATCATATTCCTATTTCTCCTGTCTTTTAATGTGGAAGCTGAGAGATCCTACGTGATCCTGACTGTTGTTCCACAACATTTAAATTGTTTCTTTTTGGCTGCTTGCAGTATTTACTCCTGGACTTTGTAGTTCTGAAATTTGGCTATAATATTTCTTGGTGTTTTCAGTTTGGGATCTCTTTTAGGCGGTGATTGGTGAATTCTTTCAATGATGATTTTACCCTCTTGTTCTTGGACCTCTGGGCAGTTGTCTTTGATAATTTCTTCAAAGATATTGCCAAGGCTCTTTTTTTTCATTGTGGATTTCCAGTAGACCAATAACTCTTAAATTGTCTCTCCTGGATCTATTTTCCAGGTCAGTTCTTTTCCCAATCAGATATTTCATATTTTTTTCTATTTTTTCATTCTTTAAATTTCGTTTTACTTCTTCTTGGTGCCTCCTAGATTCATTAGCTTCCACTTGCTCAACTCTAATTTTTAATGAGTTAGTGTTTTCGTTTTGCTTTTGAGTCTCCTTTTCCACTTGGTTGATTTTACCTCTCAGGGTGTCATTTTCTTTCTTTAGATTCTGAATCTCCATGGCCATTTCACCAATCTTATTCTTTAGGGCCTTGATTTCATCAGTGGATTTTTTTTCCATATTTTCTTTTAGCTCCCTAATTTGGTTTTTAAAATCCTGCTTTAGCTCTTCCAGCAATGCTTTTTGGACTGAAGACCAGTTCAAATTACCTTTTGAGGTATCAGATGTATCTATAGTGTCATTGCTTTCTTCTTCCAAATTGGTGTTTTGATCCTGCCTGTCTCCATAAAAAGACTCAATGGTCCTCGGTTTTTTTGTGTTCTTCTTCATGTTGGTTAGCCTTTTCCTGGCTTTACAACAAATTTATGCCTTTGGGGCTTAGGGCTCTCTGTCCCAGCTTTCTTATTCTGGGGATTGTGAGTCTAGTTGTTGTCTTTGTGAATTATAGCCTTCAGTTTCCTGAGGTGTGGGGGAGGAGTCTGGCTCCCTGATGTCTCTTTCCCTAGGGGTGCTCTCCAGCACTGTTGCTCTTCAGAAATGGTCTCAGCTTTTTGTTGTTTGAGCTGGGTGTCTGGCACTTCCCCTGGGGGAGCAAGAGTATGTCTGAGCTCCTGGTGTCGACTCCTGTTGGCTCTGCCCCTCTGGGACTCAGGTACTCCCACTACTCAGCCACTGAAGCCCTACTTCTACCTCCTCTGTTCCAGCATTCTTTTTTTTTCCGAGGAATTCTCTGGGTGGGTGGGGGGGAGGGATTAGAGCCATTTATCTGGCCATTGTGTCTCCCGGAAGTTCAAGAAGCTGCATTTCATACCTTTGGGCTGCAAGCCTCAGGAGTTGGTGTTTCATGGCCAGTGGCTTTGCGCTGCCTCTCGTCACTTCTGCAGACTGCCATCCTGTGTTGGGAGGCCTGGGGATCTCTGCCAGTTTTGGGCACCCAGCTTTCTCCCAGCCTGTCTCCCATGTGGGTTTCCCAGACGACTGCTTCCACTTTGGTCTGGAGCAGCTCCGCACGCCGAGCACTCTCCAAGCCTACAGATTCATGCCTTCGGCCTTTCAGACTCTTCCAGCTTGGAAATTTGTCCCGCTCAGACTGCTCGCAGTTTCTAAGTCTCTCAAATCTGCTCAAATTCACTTTTTTTAATAGGAATCTGTCAGACCTTGTGAGAGAGCTCTGGTAAGACACTGTTTTTATGCGGCCATCTTGGCTTCACTTCTATAACATTTTGAGTTCCAAATTTTCTCCCCCTCCCACCCATTCCCCCTACACCAAGATGGCATGTAATTTGATATAGACTCTACATATACATACATATTAAACCTGATTTTACATTAGTCATGTTGTAAAGAAGACTTAGAAGCAAAGAAATGGGAGAAACCACAAGAAAGAGAAACCAAAACCGAGAGAGAGAGAGAGAGAGAGAGAGAGAGAGAGAGAGAGAGAGAGAGAAATAATATGCTTCCATCTGTATTCAGTCTCCATAGTTCTTTTTCTGGATGTGGGCAGCATTTTTTCATCATGAGTCTGTTGGAGTTGTCTTAGATCCTTGCATTGCTGAGAAGAGCTGAATCTATCAAAGTCAGTCAACGTACAATGTGGCTATTACTGTGTACAGTGTTCTCCTGGTTCTGCTCACTTCACTCAGCATCAGTTCATATAAGTCTTTCCAGGTTTTTTCTGAAGTCCACCTGCTCATCATTTCTTAAAGCACAATAGTATTCCATTACATTTGTATGCCACAACTTGTTCAGCCATTCCTCAACTGATTGGCATCCCCTCAATTTCCAATTCTTTGCCACCATTAAAAGAGTTGCTATAAATACTTTTATACATATGAGTCTTTTTTTTTCTTTTTATCTCTTTGGGATGCTGACCTAGTAGTAGTACTAATGGGTCAAAAGGTATGCACATTTTTATAGCCATTTGAATATAGTTCCAAATTGCTCTCCAGAATGGTTGGATCAGTTCACAATTCCACCAACAATGCATTAGTGTTCCAATTTTCCCACATCTTCTCTAGAATTTATCATTTTCCTGTATTGTCATGTTAGCCAATCTGATAGGTATGATGTGGTGCTAACGTGTCTTGTTTACATTGGCACCCCACTTTAGTATGTCACTACCATGATTTCCTCCCCTTCCATTCCACTCCCCCTAAATCACACTTTCTCTGAAAACAATTCCATAGAGCCTTAACACATCTTCTGATCACATCAGTATACTGCCCTATAGCATCTCCAATGTCTCCACATTGTCTAGCAATTAAAAACCCTCTACAATCAGTATCCAATTTACTTATTTTTCTTTTTTAGCTATTAAAACAAAACTTTTAAAAATATTTGAGAATAAGGAAGTAAGAATAAAGTAAACCAAATTGCGTTCTAACTACAAGTGATTGTAAAGTTTTCAGAAAAACTTGTTTGGCAAAAGGTGTTTCTGGTTTTCTTTAAAAATCACTCAGGCAGTTGTTGAATCCAAACCGTAATTGAGTTTTCCCTCAATTGAAATGGATATTCTTCTCAGTGTTTTTTTTCCAAAAAGTTACTATAGCCATGATATGAAAAACATAACACAGTGAAATACAGCCATATCATGTTAACATAACTTTTTATTAATGGATTTGGGAATGCTGTACTCTTGACTCTAATCTTCAGATTTATTCTACCCTGAAGGGATAGAGATGGTAGGAAGGTACAGTGGTGAAATCTCAGTTCACTTACAGCCAAGTGACCTCATTAAGCCTAATATAAAATCATTTTCACCTCCTTTACACTTATTTTATTCCTTCACCCAAGAAAGTAAAATTTTAAATTGTGTTATGCAACAGAATATTATTTCATTTGGTTATCATGAGGAAGCCATTTCTTTATGCTATCTTTAAAACAGTAGACTAATGTTACTGTAAGGTTTAAACAATAATAGGCAGGCATAGATGTTGGAACTCTTGTTAATTAAATATCATTAACTGTCTTTCCTATGGAGAAACAAACACTTAATATGTTTCTGTTACTTTTCAAGTTTTATTTCATTACTCTTCCTCTTGATGGGGTCTACATTCCAACCAAACTATGCTATTCTCTGTTCTTTGTTCTGGCCTTTCCTTTTCTGTACCTTTGCTCCTAGAACCCCTCATCATTGCAATGATATCTTTGCACACACTTCTATCATCTTTGTCTGTTGAAGTTCCCCCATTTTAAGAACCCGTGTTAGATGCCAGTTCCTCCATGAAGTCTTCTCTGACCTCTGCACTACACAAGTCCCAGTTAAGAGTGATCTCTCTCTGCTTAAATTTCTTACTGCATTTTACATTGATGACTCTATGCACTCATCTTACTCTATTTTCATCCTAGTTATTTGTTTAGTCCTTTTCCTATATTAAATTGTAAGTCTCTTGAGAGTAGGTTTCATGTTATATCGACCTATGTGTTGCCAGTACTCTGCATAGTAGCCCTGCCCTCTATCTCTCTACATATGTGTATATATATATATATATGTATATATATATACACACACACACACACATACATGCATACATACATACATACATACATATATATGTGGGTATGTATATATTCACATGTTTATGCACACATACATGTATGTGTTTGTATGTGTATACACATGCATATGTATGTATATATGTATGTGTGTATGTATGTGTATATCTATATATCTATATTTATTCTATCTCTTTATTTATCTATTTGTTTCATGGGGTATAAAATGGGGGACTACACTTAATTTAATTACCCAACTTTCCAAGGTGTTTTATGAGTTTTTACCTAAGCCTTTGGAGGCCTTGGGATTATGAAATAATCATGTTACTTTAGATTTTTATTTACCTGATCTGTACCATTGATAAACATCTATTTTTTTAGCTAATACCAAATTGTTTTGATTATTATTATTGACAGTATAGTTTGAAGTTCAATACTACCAAGATCCCTTCCATTTTCACTTTTCTAATTTGTTTTTCCTCTCAATCTTTTACCTTTCATTCTTCTGAATGAATATTCATAATATTTTTCTTGTTATGAGATGGAATTGTTTAGTAGTTTGTTACAGAACTAAATGTGGTGAATTTATCTTTTAGTAAAATAATTTTTATTGCTTAGAAATGTCTGTTTCTAGAAACAGTGTTTTATAATCGCTAATCAATTATTATTTATATCCTGGAATCACAAATTCATGCAAAGAAGGTATGGGGAATGCAGTTTCTTTTTCTATATCTTTCTTCTGGATTTTTTCAAAAAAAAATCTAGAAAGGATAATGATTTTTGTGGAATTATTTCCTCTACTGTTACTTTACTGAATTTATCATTCATTAGATATGAAACTAGCTCCTTATACCTTAAAGAAGTTCATTTATTTCTATGTTTTCCCCCTTATATTTCTTTTATTTTCTATTTCTATATTTTTAAATAAAGAGAATTCTATTTTTTTTTCATTTTTTGCATCTTGTTATGAGCTTGAAAGTTTATTGTTTTAGCTATTGATATGGACTTTTTAATTTTATAATACTGAAGCAACCTTTTTATCTCAATGTATGATTATACATAGATAGAAATACATAATAGATCTTCTTTGCTAATATTTTTTTTTTCACTTTGCAAGGTCCTTATTTGGCCAGAGAAAACACATGGTGATGTGCCAACATTCACCCACTGCTCTGTTTGGCTGCCAACCTCTTGTCTCTCTCTTCAGCAATGGTGAGGTGGATGCCCTTGCCTCGGGGCAGAGAAATCCAAGGCTTGTTACCTTTGCCAATGACGAAAATGTTGGCAAGCCTGGTGGCAAAGCTGTTGCCGTTGGTGTCCTTCACGTGGACCACATCAAAGGAGCCTGGATGTCTCTCCCTGTTGGTGATCACACCAATTCGCCCCAAGTTAGCTCCGCCAGTCACCATACACAGATTCCCAGTATCAAACTTGATGAAATCTGTGATCTTGCCAGTCTCCAGATCGATCTGAATGGTGTCATTCACTTTGATGAGTGGATCTGGATAGCGGATGGTACGGGCATCATGGGTCACCAGATGGGGAATGGCCTTGGTACCCACAAAGGTCTTCCTCACTTTACACAGCTTATACTTTGCCTCCTCAGCTGTGATTCGATGAACAGCAAAGCGGCCCTTGGTGTCGTAAACCAGACGGAAATGCTCACCAGTCTTCTCGATGCTGATAACATCCATGAAGCCAACAGGGTAGGTTGTGTCTGTGCGGACCTTGCCATCAATCTTAATAAACCGCTGCATGCAGATCTTCTTAACCTCATCCCCTGTCAGAGCATACTTGAGACGGTTTCGGAGGAAGATGATGAGTGGGAGGCACTCTCTCAGCTTGTGGGGGCCTGTGGATGGTCTGGGAGCAAACACGCCGGTCAGCTTGTCCAGCATCCAATGCTTGGGGGCGGCGACGCGCTTCAGGTGTTTCTTGGGTCCACGAGCCATAGCGGCAACGAGCCGGGAAAAGGCTTGCTAATATTTTATTCAAAGATTTGTTGTTGTTGCTGATGTTCATGGGACACATGAAGAACAAGAGGTTCTTTCTCTTCTTTCTTTCTTGGTCTTGCCATTAGGACCACATTTTGCTCATAGAAGAAATTGGTAGATTCCCTTTCATCCTTATTTTCAAAAATAATGTGAATAAAGAATTTTTTTTTTATTCCTTGAATGAACTCATTTTGTAATAATATTCAGTTCTGAGGGGAATTTTTCTATTCCTTTGAGAGTTTCTTTATGATTAGTTCATTTTTTTTCAAATGTGGGATTAGGTCATTTAAATTCTTTATTTCTTACTCTGTTTACCAGGTTATTTGATAAATCTTTTTTTTTAATTATTCTTATATTTCATTTAAGTTTTTAGTCTTCTTTAAATGAATTAAATAATTTTAATTTGTTGTTTTTTTTCTTTTTCATTTCAGCAATTTGATTTCTCTTTAAAAAGAAAATATCAGATTAGTTATCAGATTAGATATTTTAGTAAGTTTTTTTGTTGTTGTTGAGAGAGCAGCTCAGCTTTAGCTAAATTTTTTTTGATATTGTTCATCTTTTATGTGATTTTCAAAATTTCTGCATATGTTTTGATTGTGTTCTTTTGATTTGTTAGTTTTCTTATTTGTTTTCATATCTGACTTCCTGATTTCTTCTTCTTAATGAAAGTGTTTAAAGATTTTTTTCCACCAAAGGCTGTTCTGATTACACAACAAAGATTTTACTATAGTGTCTCAATGTTCAATTTAAGGAAATTATATATTTATTTTATTTTATTTTTGACTCACCAATTTGTGAGGATTGAATAACTTAGTTTCCATTCGTGATTGATTCCTGTCTTCTAGTGCCTTTTGTTGATTGTCACTTTTATTGTGTTGTGAACAGTAGTGAATATTTAATATTTATCATTTTCTTCATTTATGAAGTCCGTGCCATCTGATGTACATACACAGATACATACACATTCCGTTTGGTAATTGCAAAAGAATGATCATATCTAACTTTTTTCTGAAAAACAAAACCAAAAACATATCTCCCAATTACTTCCTTCTTATTTATATTTTTGTTAAAACTATTTAGGTCTGAAAATAATACATTAACATCCTCAAACATTATTGCTATTTATATCTACCCAGAACTCTATTAACTTTTTCTTCAAGTATTTAGATGCTGCATCATGAAGTGTATGTTGCTAGCTAGGATATTATTTCATTATCTATGGTAGCTTACTTTTAAGTATATCATAGTTTCTTTGTTTATATATTTTGTCTATTATTTGTATAGTTTTGTCTGACATCATTATTGCTATTCTTGTTTTTTTTTAATTTTTAATTGATTAGAAGCTTAATATGTTTTATATTAGCCCCTCATTGAAACTTTGTGAATTTTTCTTTCAAATGTATTACTTATAAGCAACATTTACTTCATTCATCTTTCCAAACTATTCTGCCAATCTCTCTGTTACATGGTTGAACATCCTATTACACTGATTATTTTCTTTATTAATTATTGCTCTCTATAATAAATTCTCATATTCCCTTCTCCCTTTCTCATGACAAAATTGGAAAGACAGCATAAAATACATTTTCCTCTTACCTTTGAAGAGGTGGGGGATTCTAGTTATGAAAAATGGTATATATTATGGGACAGATACATTGGTTTTGGTAGACTTCTCTTTTCTACCTTCTTTTAAAGTCTTTATTATTTTACAAATGGTGATTAATGGGCAGCAGAGGGAAGGATATATTTAGAAATTAGGGTCTTTTAAGTTCATTCATTTCTGGGAAAGCTTAGCATCTTTTTCAAGGCGTCGTAGAGCAAGGGGAAACAACTCAGGGTCTCTTCCCCTCTAAGGATATGGCCCTGCAAAACAAAACAAAAACCAAAATATTTTTCTTTGGCCTTTTAAATCTTTGTTTGCTTTTTTTTTTCATTTTAGTTTAAAAGACTGGAATCTCTGACCTCTGAGGTTCAATAATGAGTCACATGGATTAGGGATTCAGAATCCAGTGAAACTGTAGCAGCCAGCCCAGCATCTGTGTCATGTGAACAAGTGGTATTTGGGAACAAATTTCTGCACCCATTCCAGATGGCTGAACAAGCTGTGGTATATGAAGGTAATGGAATACTATTGTGCCATAAGAAATGGGGATGATACGGACTTCAAAACAACCTGGAAAAACCTACATGACATAATGCTAAGTGAGCGGAGCAGAGCCAGGAGAACATTATACACAACCATAGATATATGGATTCCGTGAGGACCAACCCTGACAGACTTCACTCTTCTCAGCAACACAAGGTACAAAGACAACTCTAAAGGTCTCACGATGGAGAATGCTATCTACATCCAGAGAAAGAGCTATGAAGTTTGAATGCAGATTGAGGCACACTTCATGCTCGCCTTTTCTTCCCCCTTTTTTTCTTCTCTTTTGTTTTTGTTTTTGGGTTTGTTTTTTTATTTTTTTGGTTCTGTTTCTTCTTTCTCATGATTCATTCCATTGGTCATAATTCTTCTCTGCAACTTGACTAGTATATAAATTAATTCAATGCAAAGTTATATGTGGTAGTTATATGAGATTCCATGCCATCTTGGGGAGGGAGGGTGGAGGGAGGGGAGAAAATCTAGAACTCAAAATTATGTAGAACCATGTGTTGTAAACTAAAAATAAAAAAAAAAGAGGAAAAAAGAGAAAAAAAAATTCTGCACCCATTCCAGCAAAAGCTGAAACTAAGACTCTTCAGACAATGATGCTGCCTTTAAGGCACGCCTTTGGTGTGATCAATGCTATGAAGAAACTGTAATAAGTCTTGAGTCAACTTTACCAGAGACTGAGGGGGTATGGGGAGAGTGTGCTCTGGAGGTCTGGGGAAGAAATTATTCTATGTTTGTTCTTGCTATATCTGAGAAGTAAATTTCTCCTTTGTAAAAACTAAAGATAACTTAAAAAGACATTAAGCTGATGCAAATCCAAAACATATGTATTTAAAAAAGGTATAAAACTATCTTTGCATTACTCTGTATTTAGTTTTATATGTACATGTTTTATTCTTCCACTAGAATATAAGATCCTTGAGGGCAGGTCTTATATTTTCTTGATTTTGTGTCCTTAGGCCTACTGAACTAACATGGGGCCCTCTAGGTCCTTAAGTGATGAATCCAAACTTCACAGAACAAATCCCCTTAATAAAAGAATTTGCCCTGTAAAACTTGGACTCAGTCAAAAGGCCTCACCCAAGGACCTAGAAGGGCACATGCAGTTTCCCCAGCCCTTTCCTAGATTGAGACATTTTGCAGCTGTTCAGCCATTTCAGTCAGTGACTCCATTTGGGGTTCCTTGGCAAAGATACTAGAGCAGTTTGTTATTTCCTCCTCTAGTTCATTTTTACAGCTGTAACACTGAGGTGAACAGGGTCACACAGCTAATAATTGTCTGAGGTTGGATTTGAACTCAGAAAGATGAGTCTTCCTGATGCTGGGCCTGGCACTCTATCCACTGTGCCATCTAGCTGCCCTGGATTAAGCCTTAGAGTTCACCTAGTTCTGCTTCCTCATTTCATTAATCAAGAAACTAAGTCCAGAGAGGGGACTGGCCCAAGTTAACATGACTAGTCAATGGTATTCTAAACTAGGTCCTTAGCCTCATTTCAGAGTGATTTCTGTTATAACATATAGAACATGACTAATAACTGCTTGTTGAATTGAGTTATATTGAGAGGTAAAAATTTCTAAAATTAGAAGTGACATCATAGTATTAACAACACCATCTGACATTTACATAATATAGGGAATTATAATTAACAAAACATTGCCTCATTTTATCATGATAATATTCAGTGACTTGTGTAAAGTCACACAGTCAGTTGAGTGGCTGATTCTGTGTCTAGCATGATTTTACTACACAGCAGCTGCCTCCAGATATTCCAGTTGTAGCTATAAAATGTAAGTTATGAATAGAGATTCAAATTTCACCTCTATCACTTACTAATTGTACTACTTTCAGCAAATTCTTCTATATCTCTGAGCCTCAGTATCTTCATCTGTAAAGTGACCTCTGGAAGTCCCTTTCAGTCTGAAAGCTATGATTTTATCTTCCCACTCTCAGATATGAAAAATGAGAATTATAACACGTATAATTCAGATCCCTTCAGTTAAAAATACATCTCTTTGTAGATAACTCTCTCAGTAAGTCAACAAGAATTTATTCAGTATTTACTATTTGTCACACAATGCACTAAGCACCTCCCTTCACTCCTTCATAGTGAGAAGGAACATTGCATACACCGTAAGATTTTCTTCAATAAAATGAACAATTCCACCGATTTATTTTCTATTATTCCTCTTGTTTCCCTTTTAATTCTTTTAAAAATCTTTGATATAAGGAGTGGCTTTCATGGGGGCAGGGGAACAGGGAGAAATTTAGGTGATATGAAAATACATTAATACAAATTCATTTTTTTTTAAAAGAGATGCCTCTTCATTAAAAAAAGTGTCCTTTTTCTCATAAGGTTCAAAACAATATACTATCTTTGGAATCATATTAGAAACTCTGAAGTGACATAAAATGTAAGTTGTTGCTATTATTATTATTATTCCTTCTTATTTCTACATCAGAAGCTTTTTACAGATGCTTCTAAGGCTTAAACTTTACCTTCGGACTCTGTCCCCATCCTTCTTCTCCACTCCTCCCTTCCCATACCCTGAAGACTGCAGATTCACCCTCTTTCTTCCCAGCCTAACATCCCTACCTCCCTTCCTTGACACACAATCCATATCTTGGTGACCTTCAGAGGCAATTACTTCAGTGACCTCTATCCACAGTTTCAGGGGAATACAAGTCGAGTTTTCTGCTGTTCTAATAGCCTCCTATTTAAGAGAAATGGGCATGTTGAGTGTATTCCCCCTGGGTTTCACAGATTGTAAAGGCTATTTTTCCCTCTCTAAGAGTAATTCATATGCTGATTTTATTCTCTAAGAAGACTCATCTAGTTTGGGTGTCTACTTGCCATAAAGATCACTTTATATCCTTATGCACTCTGACAGCAATTAGAGGCAGTAACAGCCATCCTGCTTGCGATCAGCCCCTCACCAAGTCAAAATCAGGGGAAGCTGAAGGCAGAATGATTTTTCACAGATCTCTTCACTTGCCAATTTCCTTTCCCTCCTTCCTCTGAAAAAGTTGAATTATGTTAACTCTCAGGAAATAATGTGCCAATGGCAATTTTGCTGGGACTAGAGTCAGAGGAATAGGGTTTGGCATTTATTAACTATATGATCTTCAACAAGTGACTTAAATCTCTTAGGCCTCAGTTTCTTCATCTGTAAAATGAAGGGATATGGATTAGCTGACCACTTTAGATGACCTCTTTAGCTATAAATCTATGCTGTGCTGACTTTTATGCATGTATATGTATGTATGCATGTATCCATATATGTATATATTATATAAGTATGTATTATTTTGGTCAGGCTAACTCTATTATATGCCCTATGAGCTAAGTTAAAAAAAATTTTCTTGGAAGAAACACATAGTTAAGAAGTCCAATCAATAACTGAATGAATAAATAAAGGGTGGTAGCCCCTTAATTTCTACTACAATGGGCCAATTTAATTCAGAAAGCACTGAAGTGACTTTTCAGTAAAATCATTTATTAAAGCTAATTTAGGTCCCTATTATTCTTCTCCTGGATCATTACAATAGCTTCCAAACTGGTTTCCTTGTCTCCCATAAAGATTTGGAATGGCCATTGTGACTTGGATTAGAATCAGGTCTCTGGACATCTTAGCATGTTTCTAGCGGATGCTAAAGATTTCCAATGACATGCCTTTCTTACAGCCTCAGTCAATATGAAATTTTCTTCTGCTGCAGCACACCAGATTCCCTTTCCTTATGTCTAGATTTCTATTATTGGCTTCTATTTACTCAAGTTCATGCATTTTGAGCCATAGTCAGCCATCTTGACCTTTGCCTTGCCATTGGACTCCATTGGCTCTGGAAGAGAGAGTGAGGCTGATGACTTTGTACAACTCTGCCTCAATCAAATCCAATTCATGCACAAGTCAGAACATCATGCTCTTGATGTCATGTTTCTTCTTTGAGAAAAAAGAATGAATGAACAACAACAGCAGCAATTCCCATAAAACCATTTCTAAAATTGGATGTCAAATTAATCTTCAACATGTCTAAAGCTGATGTCATCGTCCTCCCTTCTAAACTTATTCTTCTCCAAAACTTTCCTATTTATTTTACAGGTATTGCCATCCTTCTAGGCATTCAGTTGTCAAATTTATTTGTACTTTCTATGCCTCACTCTCTTTACCCCTACATACTTGTTGCCAAAGTTTGAGATTTCTATCTCCATAACTTTTCTCCTATCAGTGCCATTCATTGTACTCAGAACCCTGCTAGTTCAGACCTTCATCACATTTCTCCTGGAGTAGTCTGATAGCCTTCTACATGGTCTCCTTGCCTCAAACTGCCTCCCTCTTCAATCAGTCCTCTAGAAACTTAACCAATACGATTTTCCCGAAGTGTAGGTCTGACCATGTAACTTTCCTATTAAATAAATTTGTTGTTCCTTATTATCTCTAAAATCAACTATAAAATCCTCTGTTTAGCTTTTCAAACCTATCATAACCAGGGCTCAACTTACCTTTCCAACTTTATTATACATTACTCCCCTTCAGAAACCATGTTATAGGCAAGGTGGCCTTCTTTCTAATTTCTACTTATATCACTCCATTATCTATTTCTCTTGATGAGCACCTTACCCTCCACCATGTGTAGAATACACTCCTACCTTCCCTCTGCCTGTTAGAATCCATTGTTTCACTTAATACATGGTTCAAAGTCATACCATCTACATGAGGCCTTTCCTGACCACCTTTCCCCTGGCAATGCTGCACCTCCTTTTTTTTTTTGAACTATAAAAACACTTACTAGCTATTTGACTCTGAGCAATTCTCTTAACCTCTGTCAGCTTCAGTTTCCTTGTCTGCAAAATAGTCATAATAATAGCACCCATCTCTCAAGAGGTGTTGTGAGGATGAAATGAGATAATATTTATAAAGCACTTTCTTTAAGAGCCTTAAAGCACAATACAAATTCTAACTATTATAATTAGTTATTTTAATATGTTATATATAAATGTATAAAAAGACCATACGTGTCCAGATTACCTAAGATGGAGACAGTCATCTGGGAGGCAGCAAGAATCTACTTCTGGAAGAATATATCCTGTTCCCCTACCATATGAACAAAAGCAATCTGTTTCCATTGACTCGATAGCCAACAAAAGCGTATCCTTAAAATAACCAGATAGGGATACTCTGCTTCTCTTTCTGGAAACATCCAGGGGTAAAAGTCCTGTTCAGCTGCAGCATGGGTGCCGTGCGCTGGGTCTACCTTCACCTTTCTCTTTTTTAGGCTTTGGGGCCCCCAAAATAGGGCTTGAGTTTTTGATCTCTTTCATTTGTCCTTTTCAGTTCTGGACAGAGATGGTGGAGTTCCTGGACCCTAGGGCTTGAGCCATGGTGACCTTGGTGACCAGGATTTCAAACGAGATGTTGCTTTGCCAATCCAACAGGGCAGCCATGAAGAGCCAGGGTACTTCTGAAATGAAAGCCCAGGACAGTTTTGGTTTTAGAACATGGTGGGAATACCAAGCTATATAGGAACTGAGTTAAGCTACAAATAGAATCTTTTCCCTTCCCCAAATATGGAGGTGGAATAAGGGAAAAGCTTGAGTTCCCTGGATATTGCAGAGGAACGTTTTTAAGTTTGTTCTTTCTGTCCCTTGAAGTAAATATTCCTTTGTAAAAGTGAATCGGTCTATTAATTAGTTAAATGGAACTAGGTGGCAGTGGGTTGGGGGTTTAAATTAGGGAAACTTTATTGTTTCACTATTAACCAACAATTTTCCAACATTATATTGGTAGGGATTTGAACTGATGGCAAAGACTGGAAACTCACAGATTGACTTAAGGGTATTGAAGAATCCTAGAGGAGAAGTGACATGTAAAATATCCAGCTTTCAGAGAGTGGGGACCAGGAAAGTCATATTTACATTTATTTATGGACATGTTTTCTTTTCTAATGGAACATGAACTGCTTGAGGTCAAGTACTCAAATTCAACATACACCCCAAGGTAAACATAATACATTTCCCCTAAACTTTCTCTTGTTTCTATATATGGTTTCTCACTACGCACCACTACTCACCCACTCTCCATACCTGCAACCTTGGGTTTATCTTTGGCTCTTTTTTATTCTGTACCATGTATATGTATATGTTTATATATATATATATATATATATATATATATATATATATATATAGATAGATAGATATAGATATAGATATAGATATAGACATAGATATATACATACATGCACACACATATATATGCACATATATATATATATATATACATTTACATAATTATCTGGTCCTGTCCTTTCCACTTCTGCAATACCTTTCAGTCTATTTGTTTCCTTTTCCCTCTTCCCTCCTTCTACTACCACAATATAGGCCTTTAATAACAGCTGCCCAGAAAATAATGATAATCTAATAGAAATCCCTGCCTCCAAAGCTCTTCCTTGCCCAGTCCTTCAGATGACTGACAGAATCATTTTCTTAGGCATAGTTATATTTATGTCACTTTCATGTTAAAATTCCCGGAGGTTCTCTACTGATTTTTGAATAAAGGCCAAATAGTGTTGACTGGTATTCAAGGCTTTCTACAATCTGGCAGCACCATACCATAATAAGTTTATTTTATATTACTACATCCAACACACTCCATGAAACCACTCTGCCAAGTGGAACATTCTCACTGCTCTTCCAGGTTGTGCTTTTGTCTACATTGTTCTTTATGATTGGAATATCTTCTCTTCTTATTTTTAGTTTAGCTTTTGAATTCTTATCCGGTCTTTACAATTGCCACTTCTTTCATAAAGTCTTCCCTGGCCCCTACAGCTGGCAACACTCTTTTCCCTTGGACTTCACGTCCCACTTTGTTTTGCACTAATCACGGAATATTGCATATATGGGAGGTGTGCTGGTAAATGTTTAACACTCACTTCTCTTAAGGGGAAAAATGGCCCTATGGCACACTTCTCAGTTAGATCTGAATTATCATATTTTACCCATGGCTTTCTCAAATCTAGAAAATTAACAAAACAATCAAAGTCTGGTTTATGGCATTTACCTATTTGCAAGATCTAAATGTTCTTACTGAAAATCGAACAATTCACTCTCATGAAAATAGTAACAACTGCCTCCAGCACACCACTGGCTGCAGAGAATAGTTATATGTATTCGTGTCCTATCTTCCTACTAGACCACAACCCCTATGAGGTCAAAGTTCTTTGAAGTTACCTAAACATTGTATCTATTCCTTTCCTTTCCGCAGAGCTTTTGTAAACTTCAGGTGCTGAATAAAAGTTTCTTTGTTGAATTAATGGATGAATACATTTTTGAGGAATGAAAGAAAATATATGCTAAAAATAAACCAGTCCTTTTTTCCTCACCACTTGTGATAATTATTTTTTTCTAATATACTCTTTTCAAATAAAGAAAGAAAAAACAATACATTTTAATAATGACATCAAGGTAAATGTAAGCCTATCTATTTCTTACAGGAATTGTTATAGAGAATCTAGTTTGAGATATGAAATTAACATCTTCTCCTTTTTCTGCTCCACCCCTATTCCTTTTACAACATTAGTTACCATTGATAAAATATCATTTGGAATAAAATGGTTAAATTATTAAGGTTCGCGTGTGTAAATGGATCTAAAAAACAAAGAGGTTTTTCCTTTAGGGTTCCTACCTCCTTAAAGTTTCTTCTAAAATGTGATTATCAGGCCCATTTGGAGTAGCTGTCAAGCTTCCCTAAATAATAAACTGGATAAGGGGCTCAAGATACTTAGCGTAACAATGTATACGTTCCACAGAGGTATAGATTGTATACAGTGATTATTTTTTTTTACTCTTTTCATGTTATGCCGTGCAATATTGATCTGTTACACAGTTGTAGTATTTCTTTCAGAACTGATATGGTTAGAACAACATAGATGACAGACAGAAGTCAAAAATCACCTTGCCCTGAGCATATTATTCTAATTTCATAATGACTTATTTGTATTTTTACCTAAACACAAAAGACCTCTTCAAGGAAAAGAAAATATGCACATGCATACCCTTTGACCCAGCAATACCACTTCTAGGGCTATATCCCAAAGAGATCACACGAGTGGGAAAGGGATCCGTATGTACAAAAATATTTATAGCTGCTCTTTTTGTGATAGCAACAAAGTGGAAATCAAAGGGATGCCCATCAACTGGGGAATGGCTAAACAAGTTGTGACATATGTAATGGAATACTATTGTTCTGTAAGAAATGGGGAACATACGGACTTCATAATAACCTGGAATGACCTACATGATATGATACTGCGTGAGGGCAGTAGAACCAGGAAAACATTGTACACAACCACTGACATATTGCTTCTGTGATGACTAACTTTGATAGACTTGGCTCTTCTCAGCATTACAAGGTTCAAAGACAGCTCCAAAGGACTCATGATACAAAGAGCTATCTACATCCAGAGAAAGCATTATGGAGTCTGAATGCAGACTGAGGCAAACCATTCGCTCTCTCTTTTTTTCTCTCTTTGGGTTTTGTTTCTTCTTTCTCGTGATTCATTCCATTGGTCATAATTCTTTTTTACAACTTGACTACTGTCTAAATAAGTTTAATGAGAAGGTATACGTAGAACATATTTTGGATTCTATGCCATCTTGGGGGGAGGGAAGAGGAGAGAAATGGGAATAAAATTTGGAATTCAAAAACTTATGGAACTGAGTGTTGTAAACTAAATATAAAATAAATCTTAAAAAAGAAAAAAAAAGAAAGGATACATAATATAGAATTTTTCTATAGGAAGGATTTTTCCTTCTTTATATTGTCCTAAAATCTACTTATCTATATTCATCTGTTCCTTAGTTATGTCCTCCACAGCCACACAGGACAAGTTGAATCTTTCAAGTGTAGAATTTTAAAGTTTTGGAAAACTGGAAACTCATATTTAAGTCTTCTCTTCTTTGGATTAAACATTTGAAGTTTCTTCAGTTCTGCAATAAATATAGTAAAATTTGGAGTCTCTCACTCTATCCCTAAGTTGTTCCCAGTTTGTAAGAATACACTTTTCTACATGTTAATGCCACAGAATAGGAGCCCAAGGCAGTCCAGAAGGGTTAAAATGATCAGGTGTCTCACTCAGTCTAGCACCAACATGGTGAGACTTCAAAAGTGTGTGTGATATGGTGGAAGGGCAGGAGCACCAGGCTGCCAGAGGAGGGAATGAACCAGTCAGGGCTGGAAATGGAACTGCTCAAAGCTTCAGTTGTACGGCCAGGTCTGTGAGTGACTGTCAACACTAGATGAGATAAAAATACCTAGTCTCCAAAATCAAAATAAAACCCTAAAATATAGTGCCCCAAACTAGACATAGTATACCAAATTCTGTCTGCTCAGAGCAGAGTATAGCAGGATATAATTTCCCTTACATTCTAAACTACATTTCATTTAATACAAGCTAACATAATGATAACTTTGGGGACTGCCACATCACACTACTAAACCATATTGACTTACAGTCCCCTGAAATCTCACTATCTTTAACCGTTATTTCATTAATAAACTCATATTGGTCTTTAGTCTTCTTGATCATTATTTTCATAGTTCAGTTCTGTCTGATGCTTTGTGATCCCACAGACCATACTGTCAATGAGGTTTGCTTTGCAAAGAGACTGGAGTGGCTTGTCATTTCCTCCTTCAATGGATTAAGACAAACACAGTTAAGCGACGTAGCTATCAAGTTTTTGAGGCAATATTTGAACTCAGGACTTCCTGATTCCAGGCCCAGTGGTCTACGCACTGTGCCATCTAGCTGCTATTTCCATAGGACATTGCCACCATTTAATATTTCACTTCTTTACTTTCCTTTGATCTTTAATGGTTATCTTTAAAATAATAATAATAATAACAATTTCGTGATGAGCTCTCTATGTACATACATTGGCCTTTGTAGAAATTATTCCCCTTTCTTCATCATTGTACTCCATATGCAACTTCTTTTCTATCATTTCACTCCTGGGAGCCCACCATGCTTCCTGAGCTGGCTGCCCTTTCATCCTGAAGCCATGGAAGGTCATATGTCCTCTCTATGAACTTTCCAATGCTCTTTCTTAAAGTGCAGTATATAGGATGGTTTCTTTCTTATCTACCATAAGCTAGAAGATGGCATGGTCACTATTTTCTAGGGCACGAGTTTGCTGACAAATTCTTCATTTTTCTTTGGTTTACCATTTGGTTTACAATAAAAATTCTCTACATCATTTATTCTAGTACAACTCCCTCTGTCTGTTTCTCTGTGCATGTGTCTCTCTCTGTCTCTGTCTCTCCTCTCTCTCTGTCACACGCACACAGATTGTACAAACAATTGAACTCAAATAAAATGAGATAATATTTGCAAAGTATTTAACAAAAGGTTTTGTACATATCAAGTACTGTATAAATACTAGCTCTGATTATTATTATTGAAATTGTGATCATAATTATTTCCTGTTTCTATGCCAGCTTCTTCTCCTTCTCCTTCCTCCCTCTCCTTCTCCTCCTCCTCTCCCTCCCCCACCTCT